>NC_057351.1:63237048-63459548 GCF_016509475.1 Prionailurus bengalensis
GATCAGAAAGATCAGTGTGGAAATGTGGCTGGGGCTTTCTTCATCACAATGTATTCTGTTGAAGCAATTTGGGAACAACGTATTTCTTCTTTCATGAAGTTCTGCTGGAAAATAACCTGGTCTTCTCCACAGTGGCATGGGGCTCTGTAGGACCATGGATAGAGAAAGTGGACATTCCTGGGAGCAGCTGTGTTTTCTTCAAAGATGTAAATATTAACTAAATTGTGAGTATTATTAGGAAAATTATGAGTATTCAGACTTCAGCAAAACATGGTATCCTCAAAGGAGAGCTAGACAAGTTAGGCCTGTTTTTAGTGGTTGCAATATTATACCTTGAAAGTATCTGATTAATAGCTCAATAACAGCAAGTATGTTAGACATTAATATCATGCCTCCAGGCTCTATCCTTGTACTTGGCATTGTCCAATTTTAACAATGCCTTTAATAAAGACATAGAGATATGCTTATTAAACCTACAGACAGCATGAAGCCACCATTAGGTGCAAACAGATGATGACACAATCAGAGATAATATGAATTAAATAGATTACAATTAAGGTCACACTTACAAGATATAATCCAACTGAAAATTGTGAAGTACGTCCATGCCTTGTATCATGTAATCATGTGCATGTGAATGAGTGTGTAACTATACATGTGTTCTTGTAAATGCACACTCAGAGAATGGAGAAGTGCCAATTTAATAAATGTTCTTGGAAGATGGGTGTCAAGTCTAATGCACTGTTTGGAAGGTTACCTGTCAGTTCCCTCCCTGGTACTGGTCTTCCCCACATTTATTTTGAGAAACTTTGGTCAATAGGAAAGGGACTGAAAAGGACTACAGTGAAAGTGAGGGTTCTAGACGTTACATTATATAGGAATAATCTCAAGAAATATAGACAAATTTAGCTAGGGAAAAAAAAGAAGTTACAGTCTAAGAGCTTTCTGTCTAAAAATTTGAAAGCCATTGCATGAAAAAGGTACAGAATTTAGGGCAAAGAACATTGGTTAGAGTCAACAGCCTCAATTCATTTTATTTGGCTCATAGTGTTACCCTACATAATATTTCAAATTTGAAGTCATTATCATTATTTTTTTAATGTTTAATTGTTTTAGAGAGAGGGAGAGAGACAGACAGACAGAACCTGAAGCAGGGTCCAGGCTCCAAGCTGTCAGCAGAGTCCATGGCGGGGCTCAAACTCACAAACTGTTAGATCATGACCTGAGCCTAAACTGGATGCTTAACTGACTGAGCCACCCAGGTGCCCCCATTGTTGTTATTTAAAAACTGGGAGTTTTTACGTAACAATCTAGTCTCTAGGTCTTTCTTAAAGATTGGAAGATCTCATAACACTGAACCATACTTTTCTACAATAAAGGCAGGTTATGGTCGCTCTTTTACAAGGTAGATGCATATTTCAGTTCAGTCAAGTCCTCACCATTCTTTATTTTAACTCCAATTTATTACTTCATACCTAAGCCAAATCATTTATTTAATTATCTTCCCAAATTCTGTTACCCATAGAGCAGAATCAGGACCAAAACTCAGCAGTTTTAATGAGGCACATTTAAGTTCAGCACACAGAAAAAATGTTAGATTTGCCCCCTAGTAGTGCTGGGTGCCCTGAGAAGTAGTAATTTCCCTGATCCTGGAAATACAGAGGGACCCTGGAAGACAATCTTTAAGGATTTCAACATGTGGCAGGAGGGGGTGGGAGTGGGGTTCCCCACACCAACAAGCAATTCTCCAATACCAGCTGGGTGTCCTATAGCTGAATTTCATTCTGACACTATCCACCTGGGAGAGCATCAAATCCCACAAGTTTAGGTCTCAGTCCTAGGAGACTATCTCCCCACTGCGTTTCAGACACCTTGCAAATTCAGGTAGTTACCTGTGCTTCTGACCAACCGGCTATAGATTGGAGGTTCCAACGACCACCTCCTTGGGTTTGTTTAATTTGCTACAGTGTCCTACAGAACTTAGACATTTTACTTACTAGAGCATTGGTTTATCATAAAAAGCTATAATCCAGGAGCAGCCTGGTGGAGGAGACTCATAAGGCAGGGTAGATGGGGAAAGACAATTTCCATGCTTTCTTTGAAGTTTCCACTCTCTGATTCTGCACATAGTCACCATCTTGGAAGCTTCCCTAAGTCGTCATTCTGAGATTTTATGGAGGCTTCATTACATAGGCATGATTGATTAAACCATTGACCATTAGTGATTGAACTCAACCTCAGCCCCTCTCCTCCTCCCCCAGAATTCAAGGCAAGGGACTGTAAATTCCAACCCTCTAAATAGGAGATTGTTTCTCCTGGCAACAAGCCCCCATCCTAAGGTGCATTTGGAAAATCACATCATTAACATAACAAAAGACACCTTGAGCACTCTTAGCCCATGGGAAATTCCAAGAGTTTCAGGAGCTCTGTGCCAGAAATGGGGACAAAGACCAAATACACATTTCTTATTATAAGCCACAGTGTCACAGATAGTATGCAGTGAATATCTGGACTGGGTCTGCAGTTAGACCAAATGACCGAGGCAGCCCTTTCCCTTATCCTATTACTATATGCAAAGTCAGAAGGACAGGTGGTGGGGAAAGTAGAGAAAAAAAAGATGTGAGAGAGAGTGAGAGAGAAAAGTGCCAGTAGGGCATAAGGAGAAAAAGAGAATAAACAACAACACAAGTAAAAGTTACCAAGAGTGTCCAAGAGATAGAAGAAGCAAATAAGACTTTAAACAATGGCCCCACATTTCAGAGAGAACCATAAACTTAAACGCAACAATTGCAATTAAATGAGGTGTATCCTGGGCAGCTGTCTTGATGCATTAGGCGGCCAGGTGGAAAAGTGAAGAAAGCAGATTTCCTCCCCCTTTAAAGAACCACCAGAAACTCCTAAAGGGTTGCTGTCTTAAGGGCCTCAAGTCAATTTAGCAGAGGTATTTTATAAAAAAAAGTTCATCAAATCATGTGTGGCCCAGGATGGATTACTCTGATCTGTTTTTATGCATTATAATTACCTGTTTTGTGCCTTGCATGTTCTCCTTAATCATAAAAGCCAGCAACCAAGCAGGCAAATAGATTTCATTTCTCTACGCCCCTTCGTTATTTCTTGGGCTAAATCCGTAGAGGACTCAGCTGTTCCAGGTCCTTACCACCAAGCCTCACGAAACTACCTATGATGCTTAGAAGAAAAAAGCAACTGCTTCTAGAGGCCAGAAGAGTATGAAAAATCTATGCAAAATCATAGAAGAATGGGAGGGAAAGGAGAAGAAAAGACAATTCCCCAAAAGGTCAGTTCATTTCTTTCCTCTGTGTCTTCCTCTGCAAATAGATTGTTGAAAGCTCTTGGGTTTAAAAGCCATGGCTAATCAGCTTGCTCACTGTCTCTCTGTTTCATCTGTTTTAGATAATCACGTGCTAGGAAGTGAAGTACATTGAAATGTTGTTCTTTGGACATTTTCCCAAATCACATTAAGATTTTTTTTTTTACTTTCCCATCATTTCCCTCTGTATGAAGCATTATCAGGGGAACTTTTTAAAAAATGTGAATTCCTGGATCCCTCCTTAGACCTATAAAAGGCAGAATCTCAGGGGACTGTGTCCTAAGGATGTGTGTGTGTGTGTGTGTGTGTGTGTGTATATATATATATATGTATATATATATATATATATTTTTTTTTAGGATGTATATTTTTAAAATTCAGTAGGAGATTCTGATACATGGGCATAAGACAATTACTGATACAGAGCCACCCTTTGTTTAGAAAATGTAACCAAGCTTCTACTAATGGGATTGGAGTCATCAAAGTAGTGATATGAAGTGGAGATAAAGGACTTCTGTGTTTTGTCGGTTATTACAGCTGAGAGACTTGAAGGGACATCTCTGTTTTAGGTGTCTTTGACAAATCAATTGATCACAATTCAATGTGGGGGTAGAGAGAAGTGTAGCAAGTTGTTTCAACCTTAACAGGGTGTCTTAGTAGTTTCTTGCTTTGCTTGATTGCCAGTGGTACCTAGACTTGTTCCAAAAAGCTTGCACTAAAGCCACCCAAAGGGTGTCCTGAGAAAAGCTTACCACACCTTTAAACATGCTATTCAAAGAAGAGAAATGTAGGTTTTTCTAGGCAGGGAATTAAGTACCATTCAGCAGTACTGAAAATAAGGAAGACTTATGTCAGAGGCAGTAAAGCATGATGGATGGTTGGAGGAAGGCCAGTTGGCATTTTTGTTTACCCTTTTCCACAACAGAACAACAAGAGGGCACTCATTCAATTGGGGAAATCAAAAAGCAGCACACTGAAAGCAAATGAAAGGAAATTTCACAGCCTAAAATGAACTCTAGACTCTGTGGCTGCAGATTGCCAGGGAAGATTATTGAAGCAATTAAACATTTGTGTGCAAATAATGATAGTATGTTTCCTAAATAGGTAGAAAAATAAATCCTGGACTTTTGGCTAAAGTGGGTTTATTTTTCCTTAGGAAGTATCTATCTTCCCACTTGAGGTGGGGAGCAGGGGGGGAAATGATATTCAAATGGGTGCAAAAAGTACTGTGTCTTTCTTAAACAGATGATGGAAACTCTTGCCCAGACTCATTAAATCTTTGAGAAGAATGGGGCTGTGTTGGGAGGGTCTTCAAGAACAGACCACCATCACATTTGGAGATGGGTTGGAAAGGACTCTTGGACTTAGCATATTGTTGTACTCATGGCTAAGATGTATTATAACAGTGTAGTGGTAAGGAGATGCAACCATTTCATAACGGGAAAAAACACAGGCAGAGTCTGCAAAACTTCATGTGCAGGCTTCCTTATGTTCTCTTCCTCCTGGGAAAGGCCACAAAAGCATACTCTTCCCCAGTAGTGGAAATACAGCAACACGTGTGTGACATTTTTATCCAGAAAATCCCACTAAAGAATAAGCACCCAAGTTTTTAATTTTTTTTATTTTTTATTTTTTTTTTATTGGGGGCTGGTCACATAAGCACCATCTGCTTCACATGCACCAGAATTTCAGACTCCTAGAAATAAAGTCAGTGTTCATTAAAACCATATTGTTTTCACAAGCAGCCTGGCTTATGTTCCACGTTTATCAGTCAGCTCTTGACTGGGAACACTCCAAAAGCCAAGTTCTCAGATCCAGCCAAGGGCCAATCTTATAAGCAGGGTTTCTAAGAATCGCCATCTCAGACCACCTATGGTGGCTCATGTTTTAACAGGGGCAGATGACAAAGGGCATTTGTGGTGACATTGGGTTAAAAGGACTCTCAGATCTGAAACCAGTAAGTGTCAATTACTATAGACTTTACACCACCCACATGAACCACAGAACAATATGACACAGCAAATTACTTTATTGTTTTAAGGAAGGCATGGATAAAAACATGGTCATCTATTTCTATAGTACTTTGTTTTCTTATCTTTTATCAGTTGGCTTACTCCCTGCCCCCCCCCCCCAAAGTATTGGTAGTCTGGGTCCAACATTAATTACCCTAAAATATCAGAGCAACTCAGGAACTCTGGAAACCTGGAACTAATATTTGTTCACTTACTTGGTGCTTCCTTATGTTAAGACTGATGTAGCTTCTCAGAAAGGTGACCTTTAAAATTGTTTGATATACTACCATGAATACGGACATACGAATGCTTCACGAATGTCCAGTTTCTAAGGGGATCCCAAATCTCCAGGTCTGAGATTGAAATAGACTTGGCTCTCTCTCAAGGTTGGAGAGTGAATGCAAGGGAATTAGGGATGGAGGGAATGATGCATTTGCTACCAAACATAATTTGAATGGTTGTTTTTACACACTGAGGGATAAAGGCTCACTAAATACTTTCAAAAAATAAAATAATTACTTCTTACATAAACAATTACATTCAGACATAAACATATTTATCTGTGTGAAATCTGGAGCACCGCTTATAGTGGCTTTAATCTCGTCTTAAACATAGTTCTAGCCCACTACAAACTAGTTTATCTAAAGTGAATGCATGGTTTCATTTTCTTTTTCTATTTTTCACACTTTGAATTCTAATTCAGGATCTGGATGCCTGGAGCCTGGACTATTCCAAAAGCTAACTTTATACTCTTCCGATCTCTAAGATCTACCCTTTCATTATATATCATTGCCAAATGACTCTTCCCAAACATTCTGCTCGTGTTATTCCTTGCCCCAAAATCTTTGGTAGATTTATTTCAGCTTGAGAATAAATTTCTAAAACCACCACCATCGTTTTCTAATTTGGTCCAATCTAGCTCTCTAAATTAAGAACTAATCAATTGTATCTCTTACAACAACCGTGTTGGAATCTTGGAGTTTGTTCTGCTGTGCTTCCAAGCAAGAGAGAAACAACTAGACACTCCTCTCGTCTCTACCCGTTAAAATCTTACACATTCTAGATGTAGAAACTGTTGAAATCTTCCATGTTAGATGCCTGTGTTACCCAATATGATGGTTAATTTTATGTGTCATGTTTATTTGGCTAAGGGATACCCAGAAAGTTAGCAACACATTATTTCTGTGTATGTCTGTGATGGTGTTTCTGGAAGAGATTAGCATTTGGTTCAGTGTCTTGAGTAAAGACCCACCCTTACCAGTATGGGTGGGCATCATCTATTTTGTTTTGAGGGCCCAAATGGAATGAAAAGTCAAAAGAAGGGCAAATTCTCTGTTCCCTCTTGATCTGGGACATCCACATTTTCCTGCTCTCAGACAGCAGATCTTCTGCTTCTTGAACCTTTGAGGTCTGGGCTTTACATCAGCGGTGACCCGGTTCTCAGGCCTTTGGACTCAGGCTGACTTATACCAGCAGCTTTCCTGGTTCTCTGGTTTGCAGACAATGGTGTGGGACTTTTTGGCCTCTCAAATCACGTGAACCAATTTCTATAATAAATTGCCTTTTACATACAGGTATCCCCACTTTCTGAAAGTTTCTATTACACCACTTCCCTTTTATGATAAATCTACGTTAGTACGGTAACAGTTTTTCCCTACAAGCTAAAACCCTCTTTGGATTTCTTTCAGTGAGTGACAACAGGTATGGATGTACACATTCGAGAGAATTTTGCCAAGTGTTTGTTTCTCTGTTTTCAGGTAATGCATTCTCATTCCACTTTCCTAGGCTTTCCCACCCTTTCCTTTCTTATACTCTGCCAAGGCTGTTTCAGAGTCTCCACCTCATTTACTGTGTGAGCCAACAGCACGTTAGGACAGGTTCCAGGTGTCTTTGCTATGACATTAAATCCTGACTCATGAATGGGGCGCCTGGCTGGGTCAGTCAGTTGAGCATCCGACTTCAGCTCAGGTGATGATCTCACACTCCATGAGTCTGAGCCCCGTGTCAGGCTCTGTGCTGACAACTCAGAGCCTGGAGCCTGCTTCAGATTCTGGGTCTCCCTCTCTCTCTGCCCTACCCCTGCTCATGCTGTCTCTCTCTGTCTCAAAACTAAGTAAATAAAAACATTAAAAAATTTTTTTTAAATCCTGAGTCATGGAAGAATGCTCCCATGACTCCCATGAACTCTCCCCTCCTCACCCTCATAATTGCTGCCACATTTGTTGCTCTGCCTCTTTCTTGTATAAATCAGCCAGGTCCTTGATTTCTTTTTGTTTTTAATGTTTTAATGTTTACTTATTTATTTTTGAGAGAGGAGAGAGCACAAGTAGGGGAGGGACAGAGACACATACAGAATGTGAAGCAGACTCCAGGCTCTGAACTGTCAGCAGAGAACCCGACGTGGGGCTCAAACCCATGAACTGAGAGATCATGACCTGAGCTGAAGTTGGATGCTCAACCGAGTGAGCCACCCAGGCGCTCCTGGGTCCTTCAGTTCTTTTGGGGAGCAAGATATTTTTGCTCCAACTAGGGACTATAATTTCCTGTTCAGATTATGTTGAAACCTGTCCACAGTGATTGATCTGAGGGCCTTAAGTGGTGTCAGAGTAGAATGAGCATCATCTTGAAAGCAGGGTGCTTCAGGTGTGCTTTTTTGCAAGCCTTCCAGGTGAAATAAGGCTGTTTACTGCTGGCAAAAAAAATGAAGGCCTGCTTCTGCCAGTGCCCTGTGTTCAGAACAATCTAGGATTCCAGATTCTCAGGTTTGTCACTCAAATGTCCTCAACTCAGACCTCAGGTACTATGACCTACTATAAGAGCCCTAACTTTAACACAAGAGGCCCACTGAGATGACATGTTTAGGGTTTTGTTTTTGTTTTTTGTTTTTTGCAACACTGCCACCTTTACAGTAAAATAATGGGCATGAATTTCAGCCTAATCTGCCCTCTTTCTGTTGGACATAAGGATCTCTTTAAACACCACTGTGGACACCTTCTTGCTTTCACAGCTTATCATTTCCTTTTTTGAAGATTTCCAAAGCAACTGTTTTGGAATAAAGTCAGTGCTCTCCACAAGCCTTGTTATTGTTGGTGTCCTCGCAGTGTTTACATACCCAAATTACTATGTATGTAAGCTCGTCCTTCACCTTCCAGTATACGGCATCCCAATCCATCACTTGTGAGACAGTCTTAGTAATTTGTGGCTTACAGCACATCAGGAGTTATTTTACTTCAATACCAGCACCAATGGTGTCTTTGTTGCTGTTTGAAGAGTGAATGATTTCTTTTCAGAATCTCAGGACTAAAAAGAATCTAACCTACAAGATTTAAAAGAATATAGGAAATATTTTGCATAATCTTGAATTATTTCATGTTTTCTGCAAATGTCAGTATTCTTTTCTTTCCCATAGTCGATGTTCCATAATAATTTTATATTAAATCATCATGGTCTTAAGCTTTCTCGTTGGCTGCCCACTTTAATTTTTCTGGGGAAAAGATCAGATACAATGATCTTTTCTGGGGAAAAGATCAGATACAATGATCTTAAATGAAAAATAATTCGCAAAATAAGTATAAATAAAATATGCATAGATCCCCATTTTAGGGAATATAAATATAACTCCCCTCCCTACTGTCAGTTTTAAAGTAAAGCTGTTTTCTGTAGAGGTCTATGTTTAAAGTTAGATAAGATTTTCTGAAACAAACCTGAGATAGATATACTTGTAGAGAAATAATTGTCCATTTTCTTCATTATTCCACCTAGATCCATTAAAATGCAACTCTACCATCTAGGAGGTATTGCAAATCTTGTTTCTTCCTTCTGAGTGACTCATCTCTGCCCAGGAGAAGAGGAATAACTTGGGTGGTGGGTAAGACAGGGAGACAGAATCTGAGCCATGGTAGCACATCCTCTTTGCCTCTCCTTTCTGGATCAGTTTGCTTGTGGCACGAAGCATATTCCCTTCCCACAGTTAGTAGACATCTTTGAGGTCGTGGCAAGAGTGCTGATGGACAGAAGCTAAGGTTGGGGAATTAGTGCAGTTTCTCACCTTCTGAGTCTGTGACTAAGTGGCTGAACACAGTCACCTCTATCAAGCCAACTATCTCTCCCCTTGAGGTGGTCCCAATATTTAGACTAGAGTATGTATAAGCAAATTAAGCTTCCACATTTGAGATTGATCAATCTATTTATATCTATCTATAGATATAGATGGATAGATATAGATACAGATATAGATTCGAGTTTTATTTATAAAATGTATTTATAAAAGAAAAAAGTGCCTTTAACTATGCTCCCATTTTTCAGAGACTAAAGTCTTTTTTATATATGTTTGAGTTCATCAGAAATGGATAAGGACATTAGGGAAATCTACTTATTCCCAAGGCTTGGGGTGGTAAAATCTTAGGACAAGCATAGATCAATAACAAATGAATATGTAGTTTCTTCATAAACATGTTATGAGACTTTTTAAAACAATTTTTAATTGTAAGTTTATAAATCACTGATCTGGTTCCAGGTGTCTTTGTTCAGACAAACCAATATTTTTCTGTTTCCCCATCAGTGGTCAGAGAGAAATATAATTTATGTTTGTAAAATATAAAATAAATATAAATTTATCTGAAGTTCTATGGAAACAGATAAGGAATTTTATGCCAATCTTTTTTTTTTCGTTGATGTAACAAAATATGATAGCAACTCTGGGTTCCTTCTCTAAACACAGGTGTTAACAGTTTTCTATTCTTTCATAGCTTTGTTAACAGCTTCCAAGCCAAGGACTGAAATCACTGATTTCAGTTAGATTTTTCTATCCAGGGAAGAATTATAAAATATATAATTCCCCTTTTTACAGGAGCAGCGTGATTTTACTTGCATTTTCAAATGGCATTTTCCAGTACAGTGTTTCTAGAAATAAAGACAATTTCATAAATAGCAAAATCTCTTCAGGAAAGTGGATATGACTGGCAACTCAGAGAAACCTGCATTAATATATTCTTCATAATAATGACAAAGGGCTCCTCCAATAGAAAATTCTCTAATTAAAGTAATCCTGACTATTGAAGTAAGATAGTTGTGTAAGGCTTTAAGAGTATTTCAGTCTTTTGTGACACTTTTTAAAGATGTGAATTTATCTCTCCCATTTTCTCTTTTTTGTTCTTTCCCACGATATCCCTTTGGAAAAATAATGAGGTCCTGATTCATAAGGCTGTGTTGTAATGGTTATTTACTTTTTTTCCCGAAGATTAGAAAAGCTAGTAGAAGAGAAGTATTACTGATAGGTGTCACTCTAGATTTCATAGTTTAGAGGGAAAATATTTAACAGTTATAAATGTAAGCTTGTAAAATAAATATTAGACTTCTACCTACCATTTATGTGCCTATGAAAATGTAAACCAAAGTTTTTCTTCTTCTTATCAGACTCATACCTAAAAGACATTAGTACTTTCGTTGGTGAATTCAAGGAGACTAAGAAAAGAACTGAGGCTGGCTATCCCCAAATGCAACTATTCTTTATGGAGGCTCACCTTATATATAATAAAAAGCACAGATCTTAGGCATATCGTTGAAGTTATGACAAATCTATGCATCCATGTTACCACCACTCAAATCAATATATAGTAACTATCCATCAAACCTGAAAGTTCCCTCATTCAAGTTTTCAGTTAACTGCTCCCCTCACCACTTCCATGCTAACCACTGTTCTGATTTCTATCATAATTGAGTGTTTTGCCTGTTCATAAGCTTCCTGTAGATGGAATCTTAGCATGCAAACCTTTGTGTCTGGTCATTCCTCCAACAAACTGGCTTATTAGATTAATGCATGTTGCTGTAGGAATCATTAGTTCATTAATTTTTTATTCCTGATTTGCAACAAACTATGCATCATACTATGTTTATGTTCACCAATAGGCATTTGGGTTGTTAGCAGCTTTTGGTCGTTTTCAAGTTTTGTTTTTTTTTTTTAACATTCTTGTGAAAGCCTTCTTGTGGACACGGTAGAAGTAGAATGTCTGGGTCATAGGATAAACATGTTTAGGTATTTAGGAAACTGCCAGATTTGTTTTAACCAAAGTGTTTATATAATTTTACACTCTCGCTAACAATATATAAGAGTTCTAGTTGCTTCACATCCTTGCCATTGTTTGGCATTGATTACCATTTTTAATTATAGCCTTTCTAGGAAGTATGTAGTATTATCTCATTGTGGTCGTAATTAGCATTTCCTTGGTGACTGGTGAAGTTGAATGTCTTTTTAATTTGCCGATTGGCCATTTGTATATCTGCTTTTGTTAAGTGTTCAAATATTTTTTTTCTCATTAAAAAAATTGGGTTGTTTGTATTCTTAGAGTCTTTATGTATAATATCTGTAATAGTCTTTATCTATTCTGGATACATGTGCTTTGTCAGATAGGTTTATTGTGAACCTATTTTCCGAGCATGTGGCTTGCCTTTTTGTTTTTTTAATGGTATCTTTTGATGAACATAAGCCTATAAGAAAGGAGAAGTCTAGGGGCAATTTATAATTTACCCTTCTTTGCATTGTTGAAAAAACTGAATAGTGTATATTTTCAATATAGACCAATTTAAAATTTTCTGAAAATGTGTTCAATGAGTTAATAGCCTTCTTAATGATCTTTTCGAATGTCTCCTTAGTAAAAGACTCCTTAGTAGCTATCATACTTATAAACTTTGAGGATGCATGTGTAAGAGAGAGAGAAAACACGCATGCAGACTTTGTGGGTTTCTGGGTGTCTCTAAATTGAGGACCTGGGATGGTCATGTTACTAGCAGTGAAATGGAACTCAGGAGGTAAGTTTGGATTGAGATAGGCTGTTGCAGGTTCTAGAGCCTGTGGCCAAATTCTGGTAAGGTGATGGCTCTTTCTAAGGCAGCAGCCAGGGAACCTGTGCTCTATACCTGAGAACACTGGGTACTTGCTTTTAGTACTGTGGCTGAGAGAGGCAAGCAGAGTTGAATTTCTCAAGAAGCTAGTGAAGCATAAGCATCAGAGTCTTTGACTGCATGGACTCTTTTCAAGACCCTGGGAGGAATGCTGACCACATATTTACATGATCATATACTTCCTTTGTAAAATATGCAAAGATAGAATATTTTAACCTTAAGAGGTTAAGACCACTGTCTTTCTCTTCTCTGATTCCCCTCTCATTTACCTTCTCCCACTACTTGGTTCGAGAGTGTTCATTAGCCCTTTGGGGATCTAGTTAAGCCAGGAAAGTTGAGATGAAGTTACAATTAGTTGTAGTTTAGTGGCACAAATCTATGAAAGTTACAGTCACCTGTGCTTAATGATATTGTTGCTATTGATATGGTGCTAGATTATATTGCCACCTCAATATAAGAATGGTTTCTGAGAATACTCCTATCATCTACTATACCAGTTCCTCTGGTGAGATGTGAGAGAGTACACCAGAGACTAGGGGTTATTATATAGTCATATGATAATGGTTTTTGGTATCAGGCCCTAGAAGCACATACAGTGGAAGAGAAACAAGATTTGAAATGTATAGACTAGACACTAGTCTGTGCAACACTCTTCTAATTTATACACATGTCAAAGTGTGATAGATTGATCTTTCATTGACAATCAAAACAAAAGTTCATACTCATGAGTCATATTCAATAAGGTGGACAGTATGTAATTAGAAGTACAACTTACTACTTTTTATTATAATCACATAAAGTATAACAAACATTTGTGTTTGTAAGGCATGAAACTACATAAGTACTATAAAAGTGAGTATGTTTGTGTGTATTCACAAGTTTTGTTTATCCCAACACACCTTCACTAAGCATATGTGACTTACCATGTCTTAAAGAGAATTCTGGTAGGCCAGGCAAAAAAGTAAACAACATCACTAGCAACAAAGAGAAAGATCTAGAAACACAAACATGCCTTTACAAAACGTCCAGATATATTCATCAGTAAATTAATGTATGTAGCATAAGAATGATTTGATTATGCAATTATATGGTTCATTACTACATAATGACAATTATAAATGCATTTGCATTACTTTTGTGTATACCTTATTTTCAGATTGAAAAATTTTTTTCAGAAGGATTATATGAATGAATAGGCTCTCGGACAGTTTGATAATCTAGTTAATGAAGAGTGGATCACATGAATGCATTGAGAGAAGGTTTACATTTCTTGCTAGTTTAAAGCAAATTACTGACATAGATAAAGATGAAATAAAATTTATAATACATTATGACAACAACATCATTGACAAACTGGTTGACAAGTATGAAAGTATGATCATTTTAAGAATTAGTTAATTTTAGTTGCTCATAAGAACATTTGAAGTGACCGGGGTACCTGGGTGGCTCAGTTAAGTGACCAACTCTTGATTTCGGCTCATGTCATGATCTTGTGGTTCGTGAATTCGAGCCCCACATCGGGCTCTGCACTGGCAGTACTGAGCCTGCTTTGGATTCTCTCTTCCTCTCTTGCTCTGCCTTTAACTCTCTCTCTCTCTCTCTCTCTCTCTCTCTCTCTCAAAATAAACAAACATTTTTTTTCATTTAAAAAAATCAAAAATAAAAGAACATTTGAAGTGACCTGAAATCTTATAGGTTATCCATGGGGAAGTTTGATAACAATCTTTAAAATGAGTTTTGAAACTAAAAACACCTTTTCAATCTATCAATAACAATAAAAAAATTTTTGATAGACTAGGATAGAGAAAATACTAAATTATCTTTCTATTCTTCCTAGAGAAATGGTATTATTAAATCATGGCCATATGAGAAGAGATAATCAAAGACAATGCAGCCAAAGAGTAGTGGGAAATTATCATACATGTATCAGGCAATTAATGAAAATATTATGTTAAACAGATTTAATTGTGTGTAGTATATGAGCATGTGTGTATGTGTGTGTGTGTGTGTGTGTGTGTGTGTGTGTATAATTTGGCTATTAAAAAGAAAGAAATCCTGCCATTTGCAGCAATAGGATGGATCTTGAAGGCATTATGCTTAGAGAAATAAGTCAGAGATTGGCAAAAACCATGTGATCTTGCTGACAGGTAGAATCTAAAAACGTCGAAGAAATAAAGGGTAGAATGGTGCTTTTCAGGGGCAGGGCGGTGGGGGAAATGGGGAGATGTTGGTCAAAGGGTAAAAACCTCTAGTTATAATGCAAATAACTTCTGGGCATCTAATGTACTGTATGGTGACAATAGCTAATAAATCTGTTTTATATGCTTAAAAGTTGGTAAGAGAATAGAACTTAAATATTCTCACCATGCATACACACATGTACACACACACACACACACACACATACATGTAGTAATTAATGTGAGTTAATGGAAGTTTTAATTAAACGTATTTTGGTAATTATTTTGCAATATGTACATGTATAAAAGAATTACATTATTCTCCTAAAAGTTAAACAATATTGTATGTCAATTATACCTTGATAAAGAAATAATATAATGACTATATGTTAAATTCACATATTTGTGGGCTTTAATGATAAAATACTGTGCTTCATTAGTGTAAACAACTTTAAAAAACATGGAACTATATATTTTGTAAAAGAGAATTTAGTCTCATCCTTCTGGAGCCACAGACTCTATATAGCAGCCCCCTACACCATCCTACATTAGACTCTGATGCTATATGGTGTCAGTTTAATCAAAATCAATCAGTATTTTGTCACAAGGCTGATATAAATTCTTTCCATTCTTACATCGTCACAGTTGGATCCTGTAAAATGATTAATTTTAATATAGGAAACTGAACAAAATATGAGTGAAGTGGAGTAGAAAAAGAATAAAATGAAATAATCGCTGAGAAAATACAGAGTTCACTCACCCACTGGAATGAGTTTTCTTTCTACCTAGAGGAGAAGAAAGAAAGATAAATCATCCACCTGACATGGCAGAAAGTAGGGGTCTCAGAGGGGTCTAGTAGTCCTACCTATAATATTAATTAGCAATGGGATTTTTAGCAACTTTGGCATCTGGCCTTCAGTCTCTACTTTGTAATATTCCTTTCCACCTCTGATGTTCGTGCATAGCTAAAACCTACAAGTGAAATTTGATTGCTCCTTTTTTTACACATGCCCCACATCAAACCCAGGAATTCCCATTGGCTTTAATTCCAACATATAGCTTGTATATGCCTGCTTTTCACCATTTTTTTCTACTATTACCTTAGTCCAAGTTATGGTTATTTCTCCTGAACTTCAAAAATAGTGTTGTAAATGACATTCCTGTTTCAAATCTTGATCTCTCTAGTTCATTGTCCACAGTCACTAGTATCCTGTTTTTAAAGAATAAGTGAAATTCTCCAAAGGGTTTCAATTACAATTCGAATAAAATCCACAACACTTACCATGCATTCAAGGCCTTGCATGTCTTAGTTTCTACCTGTCTCTTACGTTTCTCTCATACCATATCTCTCATATCTCTCATATCTCTCCTTTGCTATCATAGCCTCGCCACACTGGCCATTTTTCTAACCTCCGAATAGACTGAGATTATTCCCACCTCATGTCTTTTGGTGTTCCATATTCCTAGAACACTCTTCCCCAAGACTTCATCTTTTTAAAGAAATATTTATGTCTACTTATTTTTGAGAGAGAGAGAGAGAGAGAGAGAGAGAGAGAGAGAGAGACAGAGCACAAGACAGAGGGGCAGAGAGTGAGGGAGACACAGAATCTGAAGCAGACTCCAGGCTCTGGGCTGTCAGCAGAGATCCCCACGTGGAGCTTGAACTCATGAGCCCTGAAATCATGACGTGAGCCAAAGTTGGATGCTCAACCAACTGAGCCACCTTGGCACCCCCAACACTTCATCTTTATATTATGTCAGTCTTAACCACCAAAATTATTTCCTCAGACGTATATTCCCTGGTCATATAACCTTATATTGCCCTCCCTCATTTCCAATTAAATATTATAATCGATAACCACATTTGAGGTCTTTCACAGCACTTACCAGTATAAAAAAATTTTAATAATCTGTTTGTCTATGGGTTTATTTTATTCTCCCCCACAAAACCAGAAACTCATGGGAGACAGGAAATTCTCTGTTCACTATTATTATTCCCAGTGTACTGAATAATGCTTGGCCCAATGTGAGTGCTCAATAAAAAATGTTCTTGAGTGAGTGAATAATGAATGAATTCTTAAGGAAGACTGGTAACAAAATTTTGCTTAGCAAGAGATAAAACTAGATTTTCTGCATCATGCTCATACTCAGATTTTTCTATTATCTAGGAAAGTATAACATTAATCATATGAGTCAAAAGTCTTCCATTAGATGAGTAAGCCAACACTCATCACTGAAAACGTATCTTTTGATTTTTCCCCCAATGTTGAAGTTTAGATTTTCTTTGTCTCTGTTTCATTTCAGGGGTGAAACAATGGAGTTTAATTATAATATCTACCACTAGCCACCTAGCTTTATTTGGGGGATCACTCATTTTTCTCATGCTTCTTGCCTTCTTCCTCAGCCTAAAGTGAAATTCCCCCCACTGATACTCTTCAGTTACTCACAATACCCTCCCACCTTCCATTTGTTTTAAGGGGGTGATTACTAAAAGCAGAAGATAGAATTTGTTAGCAAGGTTAGTCTGCCTCAACACTTTATCTACTTTCACTTGAAGACTGAGCACCTTTTCTCTGTAATGAAAAGAACAAGAATTAGACACAGATTACAGAGTAAGAACAAGGTGACCTGGCAGAGAGATATGGACTGTGATTGTAGATTTAACAACTGTTCAGACAGGAGACTGCAGTAAGTTTTAAGACCCAGGACAAGAAAAGTCTCTTTAGATTTTAGTCTTTTTAACTAACTCCAATTTGGGTCTCTGAACAATAGGTACTGGTCTTCCCACAGCTGGGCCAAGACTGCACTTGGCTGTAGTGCCTGTGATGACCTTTACAAAGACTGACGGGACCATTTCTGTATTGAGCAATTGCTGGCTAAAGATAAAAGAGCATACATTTCATTGTGCTCTAATGTTCTCCTCCTATTTATTCTTACAAAAGGAGTATAAATTTTCATTTGAAAGGGGGTGTTCTAAAGGGTTCATAATGTCTTAATCCAAGAACTGCCAAAATCTAGTCTACCATGACCAAGAAGTTGCTCTAAAATTGAAGAAAAAAAAGGGGCACCTGGGTGGCTCAGTTGGTTAAGCTTCCGATTTCCTGAGACTGAGCTCCACGTCAGACTCTGTGCTGAACGTGGGGCCTGCTTAAGATTCTCTCTCCCTCTCCTCTGCCCTTTCCCCACTTGTGCACAGGTGTATGCCCCCCCCCTCTCTCTCTCTCTCTCTCTCTCTCTCAAAAATAAAAATATTAGACCAAAAACCCCCATCTCCTACTCACTTCCTTAAACAGTTTGAAAACAAATGACAATTTATACTTAGGACCACATTATTTTAGAAATGGTCCTTTGCTAGAGACAGGTACTTGCATTTTTGTTAGAACAAAGTCCATCAAAGAAATTTCAGGAATATGTCGTGCTATAAGCATCCTTTCTCTTACAAAAACTGAATCTAGAGCTTTTTCCATAAAGCTGTAAAGGTTTATTGAGTAAATAATGCCCACTTTACCATGGTTATAATGACATGCTCCCTTAACAAATAGGTAGAGGCAGAGAGGGACTGAGTAACAGCATTTTGTTAAGAGCTTTCAAAGACATCATCCTTCCAGGGAAAAATGCACTGAGACAAATAATCCCTTAATATTTTAAGTGCTTGTCATCAATATTTAAAGCTATCAGGTTATTTTACCAAAAAAGTTAAATAGATTAAAAAAATAATTTCTGTAGAATGAGTGAGAATAGGCAGCTCACACATGCTGCACATTTAGTTTTTTCCATACCATTTTTCCTTGAAGTTTCCTAAAACATATGTCCCCTCTGCAGTTAAAGCTAGACAACAAAATATTTTCAATATTTTCAACCTAAATTAAAAATTAAGAAGGATTTGGTGAATTAAAAGATTCAGAAGGTGCTAAATATTGATTTCACTGAGGCATCCCGAAATATTCAGGAAATTTACTCTTGGAATTATAGAGCTTGCTGATGTAATTGGTGTCATGTTTGTGGCTCTCACTAATTTTCTGACGCTGTTTGGGTGGGAAGTTTAACTCCCAGCATCTGTTATAAACCACACAGCTCTTAGGATGACACAATTTCATCAACCTCTTTAAATCCCACTTTATACCTAAGTGGTTTTGCTGTGCACAATCTGAAAATACAAGCATATGAATTCATGGGCACAGTTGAAAAATGTTGTGATAGGGTAGAGAGCATATGCACAAACACAAAAACAATTAAGGCCACCTTGCTCTGCCCAAGGGTAGCATACGTGAGCAGGAGCTATGCGGATTTATTAGCCCCAACACGTCTCCACAGACACTTTGCAAGTCAAATTTCTTGACTGTTTTCTAAACTATGATTGTGTTGCTAGTAATCTTTGGCAACTAGTCAACTACAACGATTTCATTAATTAGTGTTCCATATATGCAGTATTTTCTATCTAACTACAGAAACTGCTAGCAAGGAGCCCGCCTGATCGCAAAATGTTGGTTTAAGAATTTTAATGATGGTCATGATTTATTAATACACTTGTCTACATCTGTTAGAGAGAGCTTTCTGCATGCCTCAATGGGACTCTCCTTGATTTTTTGAATATGAATGGAGGAGAAAACAGGCATGTAAGTTACTGCTTTCTTGTATGCCATCCTTAAAATGTCTTAGGGGGGTTTTGGCTTTGCTGCCCCCGCATGAATTTGGCCTTTCTATATAACTTAATTAGTAGACCAAAGCAAACACTTCTGATGTGATTTAGTTGGGGTAAAGCCAAGGCTTGTAGTTTATATGTACAGCAATCTTGACAAATTTATGTGAAGGCTTAGTTTTATAATGCTATCACTGCTGTGGGGATACTAGCTTTATTTATACATCTCTAATTGCACGTACAGTGAACAAGGGCTATGACCCAGGGCTATGCCAAGACTAATTACATCCCCAAATTCATATGGCTTTCTCTTCTTCCTTTTTTCACTATAATTGGGAATAAATAAAGGCACACACACCATACAGATTAGTAACACAGGTAATTTCATTAGGTGATGGGGCAATGAGCTTGCTTCACTTTGCAGCATTTGAACACAGAAGAAAAAAAAAAGGAATACACTCTATAGATGTTCTTACAAGCAGGGCTACAAAATTCTATAGCAATTTCTGAAATTTATATTCAGGGAAGCATATAAAGTACCAGAAATCTCCTTGGAACCACTGGGAAGATAGAAAACAAAATTTCATGAGAGACCTGGACAATTTAATCCAAGAAGAGCAGGTGTTCTCCCACTGGTAAAGACGATATGAGTTTCTGAATTTCATTTACAAATAAGACCATTGAATTATCTTATGAACAACTTGAAAATGCTGAGTAATGGAGAAGATCAATCGCAGCAGGAAGAATTTTATTGTTAAAAAAATTTTTTTTTCAACATTTATTTATTTTTGGGACAGAGAGAGACAGAGCATGAACGGGGGAGGAGCAGAGAGAGAGGGAGACACAGAATGGGAAACAGGCTCCAGGCTCTGAGCCATCAGCCCAGAGCCCGACGCGGGGCTCGAGCTCACAGACCGCGAGATCGTGACCTGGTTGAAGTCGGACACTTAACCGACTGCGCCACCCAGGCGCCCCAAGAATTTCATTGTTAAAGTAGGATTCCATTGGTATTGAGGCTCCCGGAACTTCCATTTCTAAAATGAATACTAGATACTTGATCGTCTGAGGAGCCTGTTGGTCTTGAAAACATTTCACCTCATCACTTCGAAAATTCAAAGCCTGATGGTTATGATTTCCAAGAAACATAAGGAAATGTCCCAAATATTTTTGTGGTTGATACTTCAATGCACTACCCAGATATCCCTTCAGTATGAAGGACTTGCATACTCAGCCCTTAAAGAGGTTACTTCTGTTGAAGGGGCTGCCTCCCTCAAGATCATGTCTCATTACTGAGGTGGCCCACACTCAATGACTGAGTGACATGGGTCCCCTTGCCTTGCTCAGAATAATTCTTAAGAGTAAGGGTTAGAGCTTCTTACATACAAGATCTGCTGAAGCCTCCTTTAAGACTGCATTGTAGCAGTCTTAAAGGAGGTTGGAGGTGTGTGGTCGTTTTGTGGTCAGTATGAACATCTAGACTCTTGCTGCTAAGTTGGAAATGAAGTAGGCCAGGCAAAAAAGTTGTTTTTTTCCCCCATGGTTCTACAGGGATTCTAAGAAGAAACCTGGGTGGGCAAATCAGAAAGAGCAGATACTAAAGCTGAGGGCACCATTCCTGGACTATTGAACATGGGTGATCTAGGAATATTTCTTTACATCAAATGTAAATTATAGTTATCTAATTATATAGTGAAAACAAATAAATGCTGCTCTAAGCTATGACAGATTAGTGTATGGCAGAGTAGTTGCTCTGCCAGAATCAACTATAAATTCTGAATAGAATTTTCAAAAATATGTATGAAGGTATGAAGGAAGGCATCAGCATCAGAGAACTAACAAGAAATCCCGTGCTTAAAGGACCAAGATCTCCAATAGATGTAGAGCCAAGAGGCTGAGAAATCAAGTTGGAGACGACAAGATGCTGGAAAGCTCAACGTAACTTTGAACTATTTTAGCTAGAAAGATAGAAATGGGAGCCCAGGGCTTCATATAGTTAGGACTCAGGGGTTATCATTACAGAGAACATGGAAACACATTGAGGTGAACCCAACATGTAGTGCCACTTTAGTCTCAGTGTCTTTTTTAGGGGCAAAGAAAACATTCACAAAGCATCAGCTAAGAGAAAAATTTAAGTGAGATCATGGCATTCTTGAATACATACATTTAGATAGATAGATATAGATATAGATATAGATATAGATATAGATAAATATCTATATCACTTATTCTTTCACAAGAATTAATGGCAGCATTTATTTCACATTCCTTCAGAAAGAAAAATTGTTACTTTTGTCAAAAAGCTAATACTGCACACTTTAATCTCATTTTTGAGCACTTCCATTGGAGGATTCAGCAACTCTGTCTGTGATTAGATGAAAATACTCTGGAGAAATGACTAGGACATGCCACATGTTAAACTTTCATTATCATATGTTCTCTTTTACAAGTTCTTAGCTGCAACTCTATTTTTGTATTTCCTTTAACAGTTCCATAGTTCTGAGCAATTGGCTGTGTGTGTGTGTGTGTGTGTGTGTGTGTGTGTGTATGAAATCCATCTCATTATAAGACCAAAAGAAAAGGTCTGTGTTTCTTCTGATCAGTTCACTTCTTAGGAATCCTTTGTGCAACTAACACCCCTTCCCCCTGTAGCATGTTAATGTGTTTCTTAAATGTAATAAGCCCTTCTCCAGATATTGATCTCTAGCAGCTGTGGCTGTACTTCTGTAGGTTTTTACAGAAACATAATATATGTTTTGTCCACTATTTTATAAGAGGATATGCCCTTCATCACCCTCCTGAGAGCAACCCTTAGATGGGATAAGCAGAGTTATCTGGATTCAAATATAAATGGAGACAGAGCTTAAGTATTTTTAGAAATGTAGTCAAAGTCAATAGGAGCTGCTTTAGAAATGCAAATGAGAATCACATTGCCAGAAGGCAGATGTTGTAAGAAAAAAAGTCTGGGTATGTAGCATGTTACCCTGCCAGAGGTTACATTTGTGATTTTTCTCCTTTCTGAAAGGGGGAGCAGAAAATTTCTCTAGGACTAGGAAAAGTATCCTTTTCATCACGCTCTCCAACTCCTTGAGTTTATAGAGAGGTTCCTAAAGTTACACATAAAACTGTCAGTCATACTACAGTCAAGAAAAGATTTCCATATTCTTTCTGGAACAGAATACAATAAGAATTAGTGAGTGGTATAAAAAGGGAGCAAGCAGAGTAGGATAAAGCCACAGATGAGGAGTAAGTTGGAAGCAACAGGTTGGGTGTGCAGTCATGGGGAAACAAGGGTGCTGATCCACAAAAATTCTTTCTTTAGCCAAGAAGAAAATGTTGCTTGAAAAGAATGGATATTGAACACAGAAATCTATATGAAACTGCTTCTATAATCTATAGAATCTATATGAAACCTCCACAAAGCTACCTGAAGAAAATGAATGTCTATGAAATTACTGTGGCTTTATGGTTTATATCCCAATATAAGCTAATGATTGACATCATTAAACATAAAATCTTATGTTTGTTCTACACGCTAGGAGTTGAGATAAAAGGGAGACGATCACTCCTTTTGGGAGAGAACTGAAGAGAATGGGAGGAGGGTGGAGAGAAGTCTGGCTTCAGGGGATGACTTTTAATGGAGATTGGTTGGATTTTCCCACCTGTTTTCACCTACTTTTGGATATTTAAATATGCAACGATATCTCTTCTTCCATTCTGAGTCAACCTTACTGTAAATTTCTGTTTTAAAGAGAAAGGAAAAAGTGAAATGGGAGCTTTTCAAAAAAGAGGAGATATGAAAATTTTCAAAAAATGTATAAGGTTAAAAGTGGCCTTAGTAGAAGGGATCTTTCTGTTCCTCCATTGGGCAATGCTGGGTGCTACCATCTCGGGATGATGACAAGAAACCGACAAAGAAAGTGGTTGCTTCCCGCAGCCTGACTCAACCTTAGACAGATTTCTTTCGGACTGTAGACCCCTCCTCTCCTTTAACTGGAGCATTTACTTTAGGAAACTTAAAATTTGTCAACTCTTCCTTTGCCTCTTTGAGATGTAAGTCTTTCACTAAATGTCTTTCTCAAGAACCTGGGAGTCATTTTTTTGAAATGTAATTATCTAGAAAGATAGCACCCCTATTTTCAAACCTCTGTGAAAGGGTTGCAGCCTAACTTTGCTAAAGGTCAATTAGCAAATAGAGCTGACCTAATATTCACAGAGACCAACCTCCCTCTCTAATGTCCTCCCAGTACTTTTCCACTAGCTTGCCTCCAGGCTTAAACTTTAGAAGTGAATTCAATCTCTCTCCCCCATTGCACTAGTTTTAAATAAAGTCTTCCTTTCTTTTCAATGGGCCAGGTACAATTTTTCTTTTACAAAATCTCTAAAAAACATGCTGTTAGAATGACTGCATGTGAAGAAGGTAAAAATTCTACAAATTCTACATTTGCAGTTTATGCTGATACTGGAAAGCCTGCTCCCCTTAGAACAATATAGGGCAATGGCACCATGCAATATTTAGGAACTCCTATAGTTTCAACCAGGGTATTCTGTAAAGTTTTGACCAGGGATCTGGCTAGAATTTATACATCTGACTTCAAAAAGCTGATCTAAAAGAAGGGATGGAGGTGTATATTTGGGGCAAGTGGAAAGCAAATTCTGTAAAGGCCTTTTGAGTCTATAAATAGAACCTATTTCAAAAGTTGATTCCTTCCAGAAATTCAAATTTCTTTCTTGTTTTTGGCATAGATACTAACAACTCATCTTCTGATCACATCTTTCATGTATGTGGGGAAAAGCTAGTCTCCAACATCACCTTGGCTTCCCTCATAACTTGGTCCAATCTTAATCTTCATTTTCCTTACATTAAAAACCCTCAGAAAACCTCAAAAACCCTCTCCTCCCATCAAATAGGAAGGCCGGTGAGCACAAAGATGGTTTTGTCGTATTCATAGTACCTTACGAATGGTACAGGTTTAATGAACATTTGTTGAATCAATGAAACAATTAATTAATTAATTAATCAATTAATTTCAATTTTGCAAATTCATTTGATGGCTTTGTCATTGGCTAACATAAATGTCAATGCCCTAAGTTTTCTACTGGTTAAAGTATTTCACTTTGCAAATGTACTTCTTCGATTTTAAATGAGTTGTTATTTCATATTTAAACAGAAGTTTATGTGTTTGATTTATCTTTTCCTTGGAGGGTGGGAATCTGTTCCAAGTGATCTATTTTGTCCTCCTCCCTAGTTCATTATAGTTAAAGGCCAAGTTAAGAAAAAGCAGTACTTTAAGATTGATGATACAACTTTTTTTTCTGTAGAAGAGGGAATATTAATGGTCTCATACAGGGACTAAATTCATGGTGACCTATGTATCTCTAACAAAATAAAACATTTAAAACATGGTATTTACTACTCTAGCTTTTTTCTTTCATCATTGAGAATATTATTCCCAATAATGGTACCATATCAACATATGCTCTATTGCATTGTTGGTTCCAACTGGATTGTGTTGACCAGGAGTGTTGAAAACCTCAATACAGTGATTAAATAATAGCAGGGACTTTTCACTCATAACAAAGTCTAGAGGTAGTTTAATTTTTTTTAATGCTTATTTATTTTTGACAGAGCATGAACGGGGAAGGGGCAGAGAGAGAAGGAGACACAGAATCTGAAGCAGGCTCCAGGCTCTGAGCTGTCAACACAGAGCCTGAGGCGGGGCTGGAACTCACAGACTGCAGGATCATGACTTGAGCTGAAGTTGGACACTTAACTGACTGAGCCACCCAGGAGCCCCAAGAGGTAGATAGGTTAATGTTACTGAAGCAACTGTTGCAGTAATGTCAACACAGACAAAAGCTCTTTCCATCTGTCTTCTCTGCCTTTCTTGTTGTAACGACTTCTGTCCTCTTACCTATTGCTGGTGACCATGCAGCTGCTTCCCTTGGGTATATAGACAGGAAGAAAGAGAAAGGGGAAAAGAGAGAGAGGCAGGTGAGTTATATCTATCCATTTCAATAAGTAAAACAACAACAACAATAACAAAACAAAACAAAAACTTGTCCTGGGTGCCCCACCCAGAGTCTTCCACTTATCCCTTCATTGGCTACTCCCAAAATAGTCCCAAAGTGTTAGGACAGTAACATGGCCAGATTAGAGCACCATGGGTTAATGCTTGGGGTGTGACAGAGTTCTACTATCCTGAGATCAAGGGATTTCTATAGCCACCTGGATGAATCTGGATTTTGTTAAAGAGAGAGAGAGAGAGAGAGAGAGAGAGAGAGAGAGAGAGAGAGAGAGAGATTGAGGGGGTTTGGATCTTATTCAATCAGTAGATACTGTCTACTACATATTTTCTTTTAAAAACCAACACATATTGGGAACTTACTATGTGTAAGGTACTATGGACTTTACGTAAGTTAATTTATTTAACACTCACAACAACCTGAGGGAATAGGTAGTCATGTTATCTCCATTTTATTGAAGATGAAACTGAGCAGTAAAAAGTTTTAGTAATTCTCCCCAGGTCTTACAGCTAGAAAGGAGCAGAGTTGGGACTTGAACCCTGGAACTTTAGCTCAGTGTCCACACTTTTCCATGTTGACTAGTCATTCTAAGTACTATTTGTGCCTTAATAAGACAGGTATGATACTTAGATTGGTTGTGTTTTATAAGGCTTTGAGAAGAGTGAAATTTGTAATACAGAGAGGCCAATATGATGCTGAACTTTTTTTGATTCCTAAAGTATATAATGGAGATTTTTGGAAGTAGTTACATGTGAAACAGTTGTTCTTATTAGTTTCTAGTGTTGAAAAATCCAAGGTCCAACATATCTCTTGATTTAAATTGAATTCTATAAATCTTTATAGAGTGCCCACTTTGGGACAGAAAACCACAAAATTGGAGCTTGATAATAAAAATACTGTGGTCAAGGAGACAGGCTCATAAATAAATAATTATAATTATGACATGATAAATGTTATCATCAAGAAATGTACAATTACACTAAGGTGGACAGATTAGCCCAAGGCTAAATATGGGATGTGGGGATCACTGAGGGGAGGGGATAATTGAATTGCACTTTGAAAGAACAAATGTACAAAACCCATTAGAATCAGTAAAAGTGATCAAGTTTTATAGAAGCAGAACTTTGAGAAATTGAAAGCTGCAATATGTTTAGACACCTTTTAAAGCATGGGTGTGTTGAGTTCACAATCAAAGAAAATTGATGTAAATGGCAAGATCTACAGTGAATGTTTCAATTTGCAGGAGAATTATCCAAATATGATTCACTCTCAGCATCAGAACTTAGTGCCAAAAACTACTCCTCTAGAGGTTTGAAATTCTAAGCTTTGAATGCAAAATGTGTAGCTTGATGATCAAACTTCACTTAGCTTGTGAAAGGAGTTTGAGAACAAATGCATTATACGCTCATACAAATGTAATTGACTTTAGAAATATGTTGGATTTTGTAAGTACCAACACCTTTATATGATCATCAAAACCTAATGCAATGGAGAAATGACTACATAAGTGATCAAGCAAATATAACAAATTTTCAGTTGCAGAATCTACATGATGGGTATATGGATGTTCATAAGGTAAGTCTTTCAATTTATTTTATGTTTGAAAATTTTAATAATAAAATCTTGGGAAATATAAGCAATGCAGCATGTCTCCTCAGGAAGACTGTGGGTTATGAGGACACGTTATTTTCCCATGTAGCTCTTGAATTTGGGCAAAGCTGAATGTTTTTTCTGTATCTAGCGTTGTGAGTCAAGGCACTAGGTTCATGTTGAAACTAATCAGATGATCCATTCCTTCAGCCATAGTTGTTGGTTCATTCATGGCATGTATACACACAAATGGACTATTAAGATTTGGGTGCAGTTGGCTGAAGTCTTCTTGGGAAGGAAGTCTCCTCGCTCTTTATGAAAGCTTCTGAATAATGTCACTCTCTCTTGGGTTGGAGAAGAAGAAGCCCTTGCTTACAGATATCATGGAGAGCCACTTTTTTGATGACCAGGGGGTGGCTGGCAGAAGGAAAGTATGTCCTTACTGACACTACTCTAAGGCTGCTAATCAAATCTTCTCTATACTTTGTCTTTCCAGTTAAATGTGTAAATGAATCCTTCCTTAATTTATTCCAATGAAGGTTCTATTGAATGCATATTAATATAGATTTCACATTTGAAGTAAACCCAAAAGTCATAGTAAGGATACAAAATAATGATATTCACGTTTTACAATTCATTTAAAAAGTAAGTCCTCAACCGTAAGAAGTATCCATACAGAAGACAGGTAATTCCAAGCAGACTTCAGAAACTGATGTTGTTAATTGTCAATTAGTACTTTTTAAGCTTCAAGCATTGTGTGTATACCTGAGTTTTTGAAAAATTCCAGGAAGTCTTCCTGATGGCTATTACTAATGTTGAAAATAAAATAGGTATCACCCATTTATTTCAGAGGAGCACTAAACTCTTTCTTGGTCATATACAACCACATATTCATGCACATTTATATGTATAAATTGTATGCACACACTCACTCATACATAGTGTTAGTCTGCCTGGGCTGCCATAATAAAATATTACTGAGTGGGCAGCTTAAACAACAGATATTTACTTTCTTACCGTTCTAGAAGATGAAAGTCCAAGATCAGGTGCTCCCAGAGAGGCTGGTAAGACCTCTCTTCCTGGTTTGTACATGGCTGCTTCCTCATGGTGGTTTCACATGGTCCTTCCTCTGTGTGTGTGTGGAAAGAGAAAATGCTCTCTAGTGTCTCTTCCTCTAAGGACACCAGTCCTATGGGATTAGAGCCGCAACCTTTTGAAATCATTTAGCCTGAATTACCTCTTTAAAGGCTTTGTCTCCAAATACAGTCACATCAGGGGTTAATGCTTCAACAT
This sequence comes from Prionailurus bengalensis, assembly GCF_016509475.1. Lineage (NCBI taxonomy): Eukaryota > Metazoa > Chordata > Mammalia > Carnivora > Felidae > Prionailurus > Prionailurus bengalensis. The sequence continues at coordinate 63,265,015 of NC_057351.1, forward strand.
AGGAGTTTTGGCAGACAATTTAGTACAACATATATACAAATTCATAATAGATATATATATTATAAATGCGTGTGTGTGTGTGTGTGTGTGTGTGCGTATACACACACATGCTCACACACACTTTTATGTTTCTATTCTCAACCTTGGTAAATGTGTGATTTTTTAAGTAAAACATTTCAAAAGATGACTGAACCTAATGGATGCTTATTCCATTATGTGTCCCTTTACCCAGGCACCTATGTTCTGCAAAGACACTAGAATAATAGCTGAAAAACTGCTATTAGGCAGTTTATTAGGCCTTAATAGGCAATAGCAGCATTGTGAATGGGGTTGCCAGATTTAGCAATGTAAAATACAGGAAGTCAGTTAAATTTTAATTTCATATAAACAAATATTGCATGAAATATACTTACATTGAAAAATGATTTATTCCTCATCTAGAAGTCAGATTTCACTGGGGGCCATCTATTCTGGATGGAGGATTTTTCTATTGTTCTTGATGGAAAGACTGTAGCATAACCGTCACAGGTAGACATAAATGCAATTTTTGACCCTTTTCAGTCCTTCTAGGTCTTATGTTTTGGCTGATTCTCAGCGTTACTGTTGTGAGCATATTGTATTGCATTCTGCCTTCATGTTTAATCTCATCAATGTCAAATAATGTTTTTGGTGAGGGAACAAATGGGTGGTTGAGAGATAGAATGTGACCCCCATGTTAATAAGATCCAGATTCTGCTTTTAATATGTATAACTTACTGGAAACATCTTGATGATAACACGTTTAGTTCAGAGAACACTGTGAACCATATGTATGTGCTTCATGGCAGTTGACATCCCTGCATTGTTGATTTCAAATAAAGATTGTGATATAGTTCAATTGCATCCCCCCAAGAAATATGGGAGGGTCCCACTCTCTTGTAGCTCAGAATGTGGCCTTGTTTGGAAAAAGCATCTTTGCAGAGGTGATTAGTTGAAGTGAGATCATAGTAGAAAAGGGTGGGCTCCCATTCCAGTGTGACTGGTATCCTTATAAAAAGATGGCCATGTGAAGACAGACACACACTGGGAGAATGCCACGTGACAATCAAGACAAAGATTGGAGTTGTGTAGCTCCTAGCCAAAAAAAACACTAAAGATTGCTAGCAAACCACCGGAAGCTGAAAATAGGTCGGGAAAGATCTCTTCAGGGTTCAGAGAGAGCATGGCTGATTCTGGGTAGTTTTCCTGTAAGCATCTTTGCTATAAGCATTTTCTCCACCAGCATTCTCTCCACAGTTATTTATTTATTTATTTTTGCTGCATCACTAGTTGGCCAAAGGGAAATTTTGCTATGAAGATAAAATCATGAAACATAAAAGCGAGACATTCACTAAAAATGACATAATGAAACATGAAAAATGAATAACAAAATTTAAAAGACTTGGTTGCAAAATGTGAAATACTTGAATACATTAAAAATGTATGGGATAGATTCATGACAATACTGTGCAAATCACTGATTTTATTTTGTATATTATACTTAAGCCCTTGTCTTTAACATCTTTCATTCATTATTCAGTTTAGTATTATACATTCTGTTTTACGTGTTCATCCGCCTTCTCATCTAGCATCACATTTTCTTTTGCCTTTTTTTTTGCTGAAATTTCTTCCTTAATTAATATAGGTATTCTTTTCCAAATACTAGGATTCATATCCATAACTGTGCTTTGCATTGCATTATGAAAACTTTCTATAATGTTGTTTGTTCTTGACATAGTGTCTCATGTCCATTGACAGATGGTCCAAAGTACTTTAGGAAATGTGCACTCAAAACTATTCACACTGGAGTGCACAGTTGGTTGAGCATTTGACTCTTGATTTTGGCTGAGAGTCATGGGATCAAGCCCTGCATAGGGCTTCACTCACGCTGAATGTAGTGCCTACTTAAGCCTCCTCTCTCTCTCCCTCTGCCACTCTTCCACTCATGGGCGCAGTCTCTCTCTCTAAAAAACAAAACAGGAAACAACTGATGTTGGCAAGGATGCAGAGAAAGAGGAACCCTTTTGCATTGCTGGTGGGAGTGCAAATGGTGCAGCCATTCTGGAAAACACTGTGGAGACTCCTCAAAAAATTAAAAACAGAGCTACCCTACAACCCAGAAATTTCACTACTAGGTATTTATCCAAAGGATACAAAAAAGCTTCAAAGGGGTGCATGAACTCCAATGTTTATAGCAGCACAACCAACAACGGCCAAAGTATGGAAAGAGCCCAAATGTGCATTGAGTAACGAATGGATAAAGTGTTATTCATATATATGTGTGTGCGTGTGCAGTGAAATATTACTAGGCAATCAAAAAGAATTAAATCTTGTTGTTTGCAACAACATGAATGAAACTAGAATGTATTATGCTAAGTGAAATAAGTCAGTCAGATAAAGACAAATACTATGTGATTTCACTCCTAATTTAAGAAACCAAACAGATGAACATAGGGGAAGGGAAGGAAAAATAAGATAAAAGCAGAGAGAGAGGCAAACCATAAGAGACTCTTCTATAGAGAGAACAAACTAAGGGTTGCTGCTGGGGTGTTGGGCGGGGATATGGGCTAAATGGGTGATGGGCATTAAGGAGGGCACTTGCTGGGATGCGCACTGGGTGTTATATGTGAGTGATGAGTCACTAAATTCTACTCCTGAAACCATTATTACACTATACGTTATAACTTGGATTTAGATAAAATTAAAAAATATTTTAATATGCCATAAAAAAAAACAAGACAAAACAAAAAAGCAAGAAACTACACCACAGTATAGACCATCATGAGGACTAAGATTTATATAATAGAAAAACGGAACATTGTATCAATGGAGAAATAAAACCAAGTGGTCACCAGTTGATGAGGCTAAACTGTCAACCAGTTATTTTTTTTATCTTTTATGGCCAATTAGTTATGCAGTGAAAATGTTTGCTGCACAGATGCTTACAGCAGAGACATCTACAGCAATGATGCTTACCGTGAAAATACCCAACACAAGTGTGGCCAGGTCAGCGCTTGATTTCACACTTCTAGCCTCCAGAACTGTAAGACTGTGAGTTTCTGTGGTTTTATTTATTAAAAAAATTTTTTTAAATGTTTGTTTATTTCTGAGAGGGACAGAGAGAGAGAGAGCACAAATTGGGTGGGGCAGAGAGAGAGGGAGACACAGAATCCAAAGCAGGCTCCAGGCTCTGAGCTGTCAGCACAGAGCCTGATGCGGGGCTCGGACTCCTGAACCGCAAGATGGGGACCTGAGCTGAAGTCGGACGCCCAACCGACAGAGCCACCCTGGTGCCTGGAGTTTCTGTGGTTTTAAACCGCCAAGTTGCGCTACTTTGTTACAGAAGCCCTAGGAAAATGAGGCAGATTGTTACAATCATTTACTATTATTGTCAGAAGAGCAACAGAATGAAAGGCTTAAGGCATATCTTGGGACCTACTCACAAGTGTAGGGAGCATCACCACTTGGGAGGAAAAGTCTAATCCTATTGAAAAGAGGATGTCTTAACTCCTAACATCGCAGAGCTTCTTAGAAACAGGTTTCCAGAAGGGGAAAAAATCATTTTCTTGATAGTTCTCCTTATTTCACTTTATTGCAACAATTCCAATGAGAAGTGCGAAAGGCTTTTTATTGTCATACCAGATTTACATGGTAAAATTTAATGTACTTCTTGTCAGCTTTAAACACTGGAAATATCAATAAAATGTCAAATTATATTTGACTTCAAACCCAAGTGGTTATAAAAATGCAATACAAATTTACAATCATCTAGTCTTCCCCTTTTCTCACAATAAAACCCCATTTTATTCTTTATGGGAAGCTAAACTTATTTTGCTCAAAGCTGGTAATTTATTAGGGCTTATATCAGATCTGAAGTGTGTTTCTCTTAGAAATCAATGATAGGCCTGGAACTAGGACCAAACTTTTAAATTATGGCTTTGAAGTAATGTAATTGTGGTTTTTAATGCCTCGTACATCTGCTTGAAGGATTATATGAGTTTGTTCAAAGTTCTGGAAACAATAAAATTAATTTTTTGGATGGTGAGCTAGCAAAGGGATCCCAGTGATACTAATTGGAGTATACAGCATAATATCTCTTAATGCATTTTGTGATCTAGCTTACACAAGAAACATCTTGCCCAGGGTGTCAGCAGGAGCTGTATCAAAGGAACTTTTGTCAGCTTTCTGTTCAAATACCTTCTTTTCTCCCTTCCCTTTCCAGTTTCCTGGTACTGAAACAATTTGTTCTCCTTTAGATGAAAGATTCGATGGCATGCAGCTTATATTGTTCAATGCTGTTTATGAGGGTCTCAGGCCAAGCCTGTTTTACGGATTTGCATTTTTAGGCAAATTCCATGTGATCAAGACATGCCTGTGCCTGTGATCAAGAATGGCAGTTGCTGCTTTCCAGCCAGCACAGGTAGCAGGGCATGAACTTCTGGGCATGAAAGGTAGAACAGGAAAGTTCAAGGCGGGGAGAGGGAGAATGCTGGAGAACAGCTAAGGAGAGACCCCAGGAAAGCTTCCATTCTGGCACCTTTTCTTGGACTCCTAAAGAGAGCACGTCTATGCCATTTCAGGATACTCAGATTTCAGCATCCTAAGTTGCTCAGAGTAAAAACTAGAAATGAAACTCCAGTCTTCCCCTTTTCCATGCTTTCTTCTCCTGCACATTTCTTTCTTTCTTTTGTTTATTTCAATTTTATAATTAAGTGGCATCATTAAATTTTTAGGGGAGCCTGGGTGGCTCAGTCGGTTGAGCATCCCACTTCAGCTCAAGTCACGATCTCACAGTTCATGGGTTCGAGCCCCACTCCAGGCTCTGTGCTGACAGGTCAGAGCCTGGAGCCTGCTTCAGATTCTGTGTCTCCCCTCCTCTGCCCCTCCCCCACTCATGGTCTCTCTGTCTGTCTCTCTCAAAAATGAATAAAATGTTAAAAATTTATTCAATGGCATCATTTACATCCCTCTGACGCTAGTTAACTTTCTCTAGAAAGGTGACCGTCCTATCAGCAACTCTCAAAGTTCAGGTGAACTTTGATATAACTTAGGTTGGTTTGTGTAAAAAGTAAATGTTGAACGCCAAAGGGATCATGGAAAATTGTTATTCTGGTTGTGATATTTGATTGGAATCAGCTATTTGGCATTTAACCAACTTCCCTTTCTGTAGATGGCTCTCCCACTTCTCATGGTGGCCCCACATCTTCTCCACTCCCCTCAGACACCTGAACCCCCCTCTCTACCTTTTCTCCTTTGATTGATGGCTTCACTTCACATTTTATGAATACAAGAGAAACCATCAAATGAGAGCATTCCTGCCCCCCCCCCATACATTATGCTCAGAAATTATATCCTGGTAGGCACTGGATTACTTGTTACATGAAGGGGACTTTCCCCTCTTATTATTGTCTTTCTCTTATTTCTAACCTCTTCTTTTTAAGTGCTTTTTAAGAGCAGCATTTATATATGACCCATGAGCTTTCTTTTATAGTAGGGAGAATAATGTGCCCCCAAAATATCCACATCCTAATCCCTGAAACCTGTGAATATATTAGCTTACATGAGCAGATGGAATTCAAATTATTAGTTAGCTCACCTTGAAATGGAGAGATTGTCCTGGATTATTCAAGTAGGCTCAGTGTAATCTCAAGTGTTCTTGAAAGTACACAAGGGGGCACCTGGGTGGCTCAGTGGGTTAAGTGTCTGACTCTTGATTTCTGCTCATGTTATGATTTCATGGTTTGTGAGCTTTATCCCCGCATCAGGCTCCATGCAGAAAGCATGGAACCTACTTGGGATTCTCTCTCTCTCCTTCTCTCTCTGCCCCACCCCACCCTCTCTCCCCCTCTCTAGAAAGAAAGAAAGAAAGAAAGAAAGAAAGAAAGAAAGAAAGAAAGAAAGAAAGAAAGAAGGCAAAAGAGGAAGCCAGGTTGATACACTGTGAGAAGGACTCCATTTGGGTCTGCTGGCTTTGAAGATGCAGAAAGGTAACCCTGAGCCAGGGAATGCGGGTGGTCTCTAAAAACCGGAAAAGGCAAAGAACAGATCTTGTCTAGAGCCTCCAGAAGGACAAGAGTGCAGCAGACACCTTGATCTTAGCGTGGTGAGACCCACCTCTGATGTCTGCCCTACAGAACTGTAACATAGTAAATCTGTGCTGTTCAAGCTTGTGGCAGTTTGTTAGTTTAAGTTTGTGGTAATTGATTAAGTTAATTTAGTTTGTGGTAATTTTTCATGGCAACAAAGAAAAAACTGATTAACCTTCAAACCAATAAACCAAACTAAAGGAAACAAACCAAACACAAATATAGCCACAACAAACCCACCCAGACACTGTAGCAATCTCTTCTTCCCTCTATCTCTCTCAATCCTGTCTCTCTCAATCTCAATCTCTTTCCTCCTCTCTTTTTATAACAAACTACTCAAAGTAATTGAAGGAACCTTCTCATCCTCTTGTCTTCTCCTCATGTCCTTTTTCTATCCACTAAGTCTGACTTCTATGCTTGACAATTGTACCAGATCTGTTGTTACAGAAACAGGGTGGAACACTGGCGGAAAAACCAACTGGCACTCGGAGATCTTGGTGGATTGGAGAATTATTTAACACTGGAAGGCTCTGAGGAGACCATTCCTCCAAAGATCTGAGTGCCAAATGCAAATGGGAAGGGTAATTTATAGTTGTCAGCTTGCATGTCTGTGGGGGTTTTCGCATGTGTGGTAAACAGGGCAAGAAGAACCTGGAAGAGGGGTCTCCAAGCTAGAAACCAGAGCTTGTTTTAGTCCCGTTGGCCATCTTATGGTGTAAAACTTTATTCATTTCTACAACACTGTCAATGGTAATTTGGTGTCCAAGTTACCAAGTTTAGGAGACTTTCATACCTCATCAGCATTTAATATATTTGCCTATTGCCTTATTGATATAGCATTTTCTCTTACCTTCTATAACACCAAACACTTCAGTTTTTCATTCTCATTTTGAACTTTCTCAGTATCTTCCCAGATTTCTCCTTTTTTTTTTTTTTTTTGTGGGAACACCACTACTCAAGTCAGAACCTCAGTCTGGATCCAATCATGAAAACAGATACCACTGTAGATACTTAGGTCAAAGAAAATCAATATATTGATTTGTTACACAGATAATGAAAAAGCAGGGAAAACATATTGGGGATGCAAGTCAACCCCAAAATTAGTCATAGGAAGAAGCAATAGTCACTATTCCAAGATCTTGATGCATATAACACATTGCCTGAGCTTCCTTGGATATCATAAGGCACTTACGATGAAACACTTGAAAATATAGCTCATACCTTTCCTTCCTTTCCTCATCCGTCCCTCTTTTGGTAAATGGAATTGCCAGGCACCTTGTTGCATACACTAGAATCATGGGTGTCACCCTCAGTACTTTCTCTGACCTCACCACCCTTCCCACATTCAATAAACTAGTCTTTCTATTTCCCCCACAAATAATTTTTAAATATGACAAATGTTCTTGATCTTGACAATCATCACTCCAATACAGACACCCATCATTGCTCACCAGGCCATGGGAAAAAGTCAAATTTTCCTATTCTTTTGCCAAAGAACTACTTTTAAAATGCAAATCAGATAGATGTACATCCTATTCCCTGTTGTAAATTGTAGTTGCATTTAGGGTACAAAGGGAAGAACATTCTTACAGGACCTAAAACCATTGTGTGATGTGGTTTTACTCCCCGTTTGCCTCTCAAATGACCATACATCCTTCTGGGCACAATATAACTGTGACTTCCTCTCATGGCTCTTTCCTTCCCTGCCCTCTCCTCGTTCTCCATTTGCTGGAATGGTGTCCTTCTCTGTTTTTTGTCTCATTCATGCTGTCTTAGGAGAGAAGCATATACCGACATGATTAGTGAAGAAAGAAGAGACTGAACATGTGTGCACCACTCATCCTTTTGTTCTCTGTCTTTTTAGGATTTCCTTCTCCGCCGAAGCCCCATGCCTGTTTTGCTCTCTCCACTCAACCACCACACAATAAAAATCAGTTTAGACCTGCACCTTGAGGATTTTGTATTATTAAACATGAGTCTTAAAATTCTTCATGTTTCCAATTCTTACGCCTTTCACTTGCATGTAATGTAAGACACAGAAGAGAGGGGCCCCCGCCCCCCATGGCATTTGTCAGGATGATACTTATTATTTATGCATCACCCGTGATTATGTGTTTGTCCTACAAATTATCTTTTTGTCCTACAAAAAGCTCCATTCTGTGAAGGAGAAGCTGTGTCTTTTTCACCATTGTATTTCCAGTGACTGCCATGCAGCCTGGCACAGAACGGTCAGTCAAAAAATGATTGTTGATGGAATCCATGGAGAGCGCCACTCCTTTTCACAGGAATGGCCAGAGAGGCATCAAAGGGGGCAGCCACTTCAGGCAGGCAGTGTCCCAAGAGGAGCCCTTGATGCTCTGAGACACAAAATAACATTGATTTCCTGGCTTTTTACAGAAAAAAGAAGGTAAAGGGCATTATTTTCTGGAAAATTATAAGTGGATTTTATTTATAATGTGGCAGCAAACTGCCTCTGTGGTATGAGAAATAGACCAGAAATCCAATGGAATCGAAGCGTGAGGTATCCTGGATAGAAAATGTGATCTGAGGACTTTAGTCTGTGTTTTCTCTCACTGTCTATTTTAGTATCTGATTTACCGATTATGGTATTTAGGATGGATATATTCAATCAATGAATATTTTTAAGTACCTCCAATATTTAATGAATGTTGTGAATACAATCAGGGTTATAAGTCAACAGTCCAAATTTCATGGAATTTATGGTCTTTGCAAACAACTAACAGCAGGGAAGTTTGCTTTAAATGCTCTGAGCTTTGTTGTTGTAAATGTTTATTTCTTTTATAAATGACTCTGGCTGGGCTTGCCTAGCATTTCCTAGCATCTGATTCCTAGGGCTCAGCGTATGTGTTTTGTTACCTAAAACACTAAGAGCAGCCTACAAGAGCAATGAGCTCATCCACTGGGGACTCTGGCTGTTCTATTAGAACTTGTGGGTTCTCAGGGGCACCTGGGTGGCTCAGTTGGTTAAGCATCTGGCTTCAGCTCAGGTCATGATCTCATCGTTCACGAGTTCAAGCCCCATGTCGAGCTCTGTGCTGACAGCTGAGAGCCTGAGCCTGCTTCGGATTCTGTGTCTCCTTCTCTCTCTCTGCCCCTCCCCCACTCACTCTCTGTCTCTCACAAATGAATAAACATCAAAAAAAAATTTTAAGAACTTATAGATTCTTGAGGGGAATTCTTTTTAGGAAAAGAACTCAAACGTCAGCATTAAATTACAGTGAAACTGGACTCAGGTCACAATTTTGCTTCTCAATTGCTATTTGACCTCTGTCCGCCTCAAGCTTTTCAGTCTCTGTTTCCATAGCTTCAGAGTGGAGGCAACAAAAATGACATCGAAGCATTTCACTGACTTCTTGTTTAAAGATGTATTTTTTAATTTTTAGAGCAGTTTCAGATTTATAGAAAAACTGCCAAGATACTACAGAGTTCCAGTGTAGCTCTACAGACAGTGCCCCATTACAAACATCTAGTATTATAATGGTACATTTGTCACAACTAATAAACCTGTATCAATACATTCTCATACTATCCTGCATTCCCGTACAATACATTCTATATATGTATACATACATTCATTTTTATATACTTCATTCAGATTTTCCTACGTACCTAATACCTCTTTTTTTTTTTTCAGTTCTATGCTCCAATCCAGGATATAACATTATATTCAGGCATCATGTCCTCTTAGCTCCTCTGGGCTGTGACATTCCCAGAGGCTTTTCATTATTGTGTTTGTTTTGATTTTGAGGACTATGGCGGGCACTATAAGTTAACTTCCCAATATCCGTCTCCCCTCCCTTTTGAAAGAAAGGTGGTGACAGTGTTCTCAGCTAAGACACTCATTAACCCAGATGTCCCTGACGCTAGGAGTTGTCATGTGACCCCATCCTGGGCAATGAGGCGTAAGTCAAAGATTCTGAACACAGCTCCTCAGAAATCTTCTTAAAAGGGTCGTACTTGGCCAGCATGTGCTTTTTCCCCCTTTCATTACTCCACTCTTCCTGCCCAGATGGTGAAAAATAATGGTCCGAAGTGTAGCAAATGTATTTCAAGAATTGATATGACATATTTTAAAATAAAACATGAAAATGAACTCTGGGATGTTTATATTAATATACACATTTATATTATCGTATGTTTTTGATAGAAGCTTTATTGAGATATAATGCACATTCCATACACCTCATGTCTTCAAAGGATATAATTCAGTGGTTTTTAGTACGTTCACAGAGTTGTGCAACCATGGCAACGATCAATTTTAGAACATTTTCATGATATTGGTACTTATTTGTATTCCTCCTCTTTTCCCTCACTAACCCTCATCCTGGGCAACCACTTATCTACTTTCTGTCCTTATAAAGTTGCCTATTCTGGACATTTCATATAAATGGAATCATATAATATGTGTCTAACTTTGTGTCTAACTTCTTTCCCTACCATCATGCTCTAAGATTCATCTATGCTATAGCATATATTAATACTTCCTTTTTATAACTGAATACTATTCCACTGAATATATTCCAATGAATATAATACATTTTATATATCCATTCACCAGTTAATGGAACTTTGGTTTGTTTCTACTTCGGGACTATTATAAATAATGCTTAGGTGTGTAGGCATAGGTAGATAGATACATAGGCATGGGAGTAGCACATATATTGAGAGCATGCAAATGAACATAAAAACGTGAAACATGAACATGGTAAGAATGGTTAAGCAAGGAACACAGAGGATGGGATCTTACTGATATCCTGGAGGTACGGCAGTTCCCCTGGATTTTCTATCTTTGGGTTTCTTATTATATGCGAAAAAACACACCCCTTTCTTGTCTAAAAGGGCATCTCCTGTCATATGCTGCTGAAGAAGATTCTCCCTAAGATCAGAACTGAATGGGATATTGTCAAGCACAGAGTGCCAGGTACTGAGTATCCTTTGTTCTTTCTACTTATTTTTGTACCCTTGACTTACCTTTAAGTCCTTGAGGGAAAAATACCAGAGACAAGGCTGTTTCCTTGTGCCTCTGGAATAAGCGCTGGGCCATCGTATGCCCTCAGGAAATACTGGTGCTTGATTCTGCTCGAAGTAAAAATCTGATGTTTTCTTAGGGAAGATCCTGTCCTCTGAATGTGGCGTTCATCATTGCTTAGAGAAGGACAAGTACGCTACAAGGTAGAAACCAGAATTCTGGTCTCCTTCTGAGTACCGAGTCCAACTGTCACAAAAAGACCTTAACAGTGAAAGATCTAGTGTGGCTGGTACACTGACTCAACAACCATCCCCTTGCTTTTTTAATGATAATAACAGCAAGATGACAGCTAACATTTGTTGAGCACTTAATACATGTTAAAAATAATGCAACAAAGAAAAAAATAGGCAATGTATTTGGAAGATGAAAAAGAAATGTGGTTTTTTTTTGGGGGGGTGGGGAGGATGGTGATGAGGCAACTTCCCTGTATCTTGATTATGGTGGTGGTTATACAGCTGTAGGGATTTGCTAAAACTCATAGTTTTCCTAAAAAGGGTGAATTCTACTGTATGAAAACTATACTTCAATAAATCTGATTTCATTTCCCACCTCCAACAAAAAGGAAAAGAAATAGAAATTTTGTCTATACTCATAAGTGGTTTATAAATTGGAGGCAAAAATAATCAATAAGTAGTAAGATTTTTGAACTTTATTTTCAAATTTCAAATCAAAACCAACTAGCACATTTTGAAATTTAATTTAGTATGTCATGAATACCATGTTAAAAAACAAAAAGTTGTGGGGCGCCTGGGTGACGCAGTCGGTTAAGCGTCCGACTTCAGCCAGGTCACGATCTCACGGTCCGTGAGTTCGAGCCCCGCGTCAGGCTCTGGGCTGATGGCTCAGAGCCTGGAGCCTGTTTCCGATTCTGTGTCTCCCTCTCTCTCTGCCCCTCCCCCGTTCATGCTCTGTCTCTCTCTGTCCCAAAAATAAATAAACGTTGAAAAAAAAATTAAAAAAAAAAACAAACAAAAAGTTGAAAGAGAAAATATTCAAAGTTAATACATACCACAAGAATAATTATTGTTTTGTAAAGCTTATTTTATTTATATATAAATATAAAATTATATTATAATATTATAATTATACTATATTTATAGAAATATACAATTATATATAATTATAATTATATCATACTTATATAAATATAAAATTATATATAAAAATATAAAAATTATATATATATAATTACATGCTGGCAGATATAGGATGTGTTGTTTGAGGAAATATGGATTGGGATAGGAATGTAGGGTGACCAACATTCCAGTTTGCCCAGGACCGTCTTGATTTTAGCACCCAAGTCCCACTTCCTGGGTTATTCCATATTCCCGGTCAAACCCAAACAGTCAACATATATATATATATATATATTTTTTTTTTTACTGAGAGTTGTGTGTGTTTTTTTTAAATGTGAGAACTACTGATCAAGAAATTATTACAATCTTTTTCTTTTTGCATTAAAACTGTCAGCACACTAAATGCCAAAGTTGTTTCTACAAGTGTTTGTATTTCTCTAGCCTGTGTGTATCCATCGGGACTCTAAACACCTTTCTTTCTACTTGACATCTTGAGAGTGGAGCCATGTCATAATCATTCTTGAATTTCTTTGACTTAGTGAGTATTCAATATGTGTCTGTTCTACATACAGAGACTTGTCACTGTAACTTGTTTGAATAACTCATAGGCATTTGGTATATGTTTGTTGGCTGTTGAATTATGAGTTCACAACTATCAATTACATGGCATGAAGTATAGCTGGGAGGAGAGTTAAAGACTAGATCATGTATTGGCTGAGAGCTAAAGTGAAGGTTTCAGATTTTATTATAAATATATTAGGGGAAAAAAACTTAAGTATTTGGCACACAAAAAAAATCAGGTTCATATTTTCCAGGCTTTTCTGTTTTCTTTTTTTTTTTTATACAACACACACATATATTATGTATTATATGCATTACAGGTGTATACATATATATAAAACATGCTGATAAATCATACATATAAATTGTATATTATATATAGATTGTCCTTTATCATTACATATAGTTTCATTCAAGAATCAGTAAACTTAGCATGTTCAGTTATACAGATCTCTGCTCCATTATATGAAAAGTGAGGCAGAAAATATTTGTGTGTATATATGCTATATTCATTTAGCACTACTATGAGCAAAGGAATATTTTTATGTAGCTATCTTAATGCTGACAACATTTATGGGGAGTAGACATTCTTATAGATGTTTTAAATAAAAATAGTTGCTAATCAGAGATTACAAAGCAGGTGTTTAAAGTCATAGATATTTTAAGTGGTGGAGGTAGAAAGCAAACCCAGATGACTGATATTCTTTCTAGTACTGCCCACCATGAAGGATTAAATCAGAGAATCAATTGGGGTCCCTGGGTGGCTCAGTCAGTTGAGCATTTAACTTCGGCTCAGGTCTGTTTTCTTAATTTTACTGTTCCAGTCACATTGTTACTATCAGAAAGGAGTGTTATCCTTACTCCCTAAATTAATGTTCGATAATGGCTCCTAATGAATTAGTTTCTCATCGGCCCCAACCCTTTGTGGTTGAAAGAATATGTCTCTCCTTACTGCAACTCCCTCATCTATAAGTTGGGGATAACAGTAGTATCAACTTCTTAGGCTTGTTAAGAGGATTAAATGTGGTAATATTTCTAATGCACTTCAGTAGTTCCTGGAACACAACAAGCAGTCTATTGTGAAGAATGTAAGGATAAAGTGATAAGTTGTGTTCAGGCGCAGCACCGCAAAGAAGAAAGTGCTAAATCAAATGTACAAATCAAGAATTATCCCAGTGGATTACTTACCAGTATGCTTGTGTCTTTTGGCTAGTAAAGGGATTTGTATGTCTATTAGTTTCCTATTGCTGTGTAAGAAATTTAATAGCTTAAAACTCAAATTTATTATCTCACAGCTTCTGTGGGTCAACAGACTAAGCATAGTACAGCCAAGTTGTTGTTCAGATCTCACAAGGCTGAAATCAAGGGGTCATCTAGAACTGTGGTCTCCCCTGAGGCACATGATCCTTGGTTGTTAGCAGAATTCAGTTTTTAACCAGAAGGCCCTCAACAACCAGAGGCCACTCACTGTTCCCTGACACATACAACTCTCTCCACAAGAACACAACTGACTGTTCATAATGAGCAGGAGAACTTCTCTCATGCTTCAAGTCTGTCCATTCAGGAAGAGCCCAGTCCCTTTTTGGGAGTCACCTGATTAGGTCAGGCCCACTCAGGGTAATCATCATGATGAGTAACTCAAAATCAGCTAACTTGAGACTTTAGTGTCATTTGCAAAATCCCTTTACCTTTGTCATAAAATATAATTTAATCACAGGAGTGAAGCCATCACATTCACTGTCTTCCCCACTCTGGAGAGGCATAAATTATACATGACATCTAGACTTGTGGACAAGAATCCTTGGGGCTGTCTTAGAATTCTGCCTTCCACAGTATAAGGTTTGTCCCTTGTAGAGTAGAACTGCAGTTTGTATAAAGATCCCTCTGGCTGTAATGTGAAGGACTTTCTGGAAAGTAGGTGGAGAGATAAATAATGAAAGAAGGAACAACAGATGGAAGGATAAGGCCTTAGTGAAGGACAATGGTGATGATGATGTGAGTGGCAGTGGATGTGACGACAGGTAGATGGTGTTGGGATATATTCTTTTTTTTTAAATGTTTTAATCATTTTTTATTTATTTATTTTGAGAGAGACAGAGACAGCATGAGCGGGGGGTGGGAAGCTGAGAGAGAGAGAGAGAGAGAGAGAGAGAGAGAGAGAGAGAGAGAATCCTAAGCAGACTCTGTGCTGCCAATGCAGAACCCAATGTGGGGCTTGAACCCAAGTACCCTGAGATTATGACCTAAGCTGAAATCAAGAGTTGACACTTAACCAACTGAACCACCCAGTTGTCCCATTTTGGGATATATTCTGAAGAAAATATATTCAAGCCTTGGTGACAAAGAAGGTGCATGAGAAAGATGAGAGGAAAATTAATGGATGCTGTATTGTTATCTCTTGCTGCATCACAAATTTCCCCCAAAATTTATCTGTGTCAAACAACCAACATTTATTGTTTCTCACTTTCTATGGGTTAGGAATTGGGATACATCTCAGCTATGTTGCAATCAAGATGTCACCTGAGGCTTCAGACATCTGAAGGCTTGACTGGGGCTGGAGGATCTGTGTCCAGGAGTGTTCACTCCCAACACTATGGGCAAAAAGCTTCATATTCCTCAACGCATGGACCTCTCCATAGGAATGTTTGAGTATCCTTACAACATGGTAGATGTCTTTTCCAAGAAAAAATTAAGATAGGAGAAAGGGAAAGTTAGAAGCTGTGGTGTTTTTTGAACTAGCCTCAGCAGTCATACATTGTTACTTTTGCTGTATTCTGCTCATTAGAAATGAGATCCTTGGGGCGCCTGGGTGGTTCAGTCAGTTGGATGTCCGACTTTGACTCGGGCCATAATCTCATGGTTTATGAGTTTGAGCCCTGTGTCAGGCTCTGCGCTGACAGCTCAGAGCCTGGATCCTGCTTCAGATTCTGTGTCTCCCTCGCTCTCTGGCCCTCCCCCCCCCCTCAACACTCTGTCTCTCTCTGTCTCTCAAAAGTGAATAAACATTAAAAGAAAGAAAGAAAGAAAGAAAGAAAGAAAGAAAGAAAGAAAGATCCTTGGTCTAGCCCAAATGGCCCCAAGGGGATGAGAATTAAATTCACCCTTTAAAAAGAGGAGCACGGAAGAATTATGGATGTATTACTAAACCATCACAAGTGACTTTCAGGATTCAAGCTTGTATAGTGGTACTGCCTGCACTAACAGACCCGCTGTGAACACTTCAATGAGAGTAATAAATCTTTCGTGTAAGAATTTTGGTCAGAATAAATGAATATCAATAGATTTCCACAAGAGTTTAGGGCAGAGATAGGTGGATATGAGCTGATGTGGCCCAGGGGTGTTTAGATTTGAGCTAGGCCTTCAATAATGAGTAGAATTTTCCTAGGGAGATAGAGAATGGTGACCCAAGGAGGGAACCCGAAACAAACAAGAGCACAGAGATGTAACAGGAAGAGATGGCGCTGAAACCAAACATTTGATGTGAGAGTAATGGGAGAGGAGTCGGTGCAAGATGGGAACCACTTCATGAAGAGCCTTAAGTAATTTTAAGCTAAAGAGTTTGCACTGAATTTGCCAGTTGAGAATTTGTGATGGTTTTTGGAGAAAAAGGGAATTGTCGACAGTAGGTTAATGTAGCACAAACGTGGCCCAGCCAACTGATGTTTCTTCTGTTGGCTTGTGTTCCAGATATAAGGCTTGCTCCTCAAACTTAGCGATACCCACAAACCTAAGTATTTTGTGCACCGAAGGGACTGATTGTGAATCAAATTATTCATCAGGTTTGGAAGGATTTATTGAGGAATCCTGAAGGAAAAATCTCCTGTCACCAAAGCAAGATTTAAACCGCTTAAGTGCACATAAGTCAAGCAGAAATTATGGTAATTGGACTGAAACCTGCTTCCCCCTCCGCACACTGTAAATAAAAGAAGACAGTTTAAACAAAGGAGCAAGATGTAAATACAAGAGTGAGATCAAAGCAAATCTGGAATTTAATTCTACAAAGAGAAAACAAAATCCAAGATATATGACCGGCACTTTGTAATGCATTTTATAGCACTAAAAACTGGCAGCTTAAAATATGATTTGTTCAGAATGTCTATACAGAATTTGCAAAACAATTTAGAATTTACCCTTTTTTGGTGTTTCCCAATTATCTTGTATTTAATGAAGTCATTTACTAATTCTTCACTGAAATAGGCGTAATGACTATCGTATTTGCATACAAATAAACTGTCCCTGTTCCTGAACTTTTCTTTATCACTTAAACCACCCATTGTCATGATGTTTATATGGTGTTTTCTTAGGGATAATGTAATTCTTTCTGAAAGCCAATGAACTAAATGAAATGAATGGACATTTTTTAGGCATAGAATTAGACTGGTGATATAAGCTCGCTTATGGAATCACTAATCCTTACGAATTTATTCTAATAAAGAATAATTTGAAATTAGGTCCTGGAGTAAATAGAGCTAAGAACAAAGATTTGTGGAAGAAGGAAGAAAAGATGGCGGGAAGGTTCAGGGAGCTGTTGGAGTTGATAGACAGATGCAGAATAGGGAAATGGATCAGGAAAACAAATTGGGTAATGGCAGGGAGCTAGCACAAACATTACTAATTTATCATTTTTAATCAAGGCCGTGATGGATATGCAGAATTAGTATTTGCCCATTCACCTCATAGATAAGATCTGGCCAGCTATTTTCAAATAGAAATTTCTCTTTTAAACCTAAGTCTATACATGGATAGCATGCATTCTCAGTGCAAATGGTATTGCCTCCAATGGGGTAAAAATTGGTTCTTGGGGATCAAATGTCTTACTTGTTTTATGTACAAAGCACAAATATACATACAATGTATACACAGCCTGGCTGTGGTATTAAAATCTCATGGAGGGGGAAATAGGTAAAAATGCCTAAAAGGCTCTGGGTGGGGGCGGCAAAATGAAAAAAAAAAGCTGAAAAATATTGTTCTATATCATATTCTCCTAAGTCTTGGTAGAAATCCTCCAGAGTTTAAGTACAAGAATGATTTCCCTTTTCTTTCACCACTATATCCTCAGTGTCTAAAACCATGCTGAGAATATAGTAGGTATTTATCAGATTTTTACTAAATAGATGAACCATCTCACTTTAGGGCAGAGCTACTGAGGGTGATGGTAACAATATCCTGATAACCATCGCTCTTAGGATTAAGGAGCAAATCTAACACTTGGTCAAGTCCTTGGCTACATATCCACTTCCATCTAGAGCCATCACCTCCCTTAAGTGGCTTCAGTGCCCCCAGCCTGGCATCTACCCCCAGCAGTTGCTTCCTGCTGCATAACCTTTGTATATAATGTTCTTTGTCTTTTTTTCTAATGTTTGTTTATTTGAGAGAGAGAGTGCTTGGTTGGAGGGGAGGGGCAGAGAGAGGGAGACAGAAGATCTATTGGAAGCAGGCTCCACACTGACAGTAGAGAGCCTGATGTGGGCTCAATCCCACAACTGGTGAGATGATGACCAGAGCCTAAGTCAGACATTTAACTGATTGAACCACCCAAGTGCCCTATAATGTTCTTTCTAGTCTACATCTCCCCTCTTGCAGCCTCATCGACTCCAACGCATCCTTGATTCACATCCCCGACTTTATCAAAAGTTTTCATAACTCACTATGCCTTTTTTTAATAGCCTTTAACATAGGGACAAGATCTTATGTCTATTTTCAAAATATCAATAATGCCTTATTAGATTGTAAGCTCCATCATGTTTGTTTGGGCTCATAATTTTATCCTATGCACATAGCACTCTACCTAGTATTGTGCTCAATAAATATTTCCAAATAACAACAGCAACAAAACATTATTAATTCTGTGGATCCCAGAATTCATAGATGTGTCACAGGTGTGTGATCAGAATAAAATGAGAACCATACTAACCTCAGATAATATAAGAAGCAGTTACTTTCTACCAAGTAGTCCCTGATGAGCCACTTGGAAATGAGAATGAACTAATCAATGAGTAGTAATTGAGAAATTACCTTGTGCCCAGCACTGTACTAGAACCTATATTTAATCAGCTTTTTGGTGTCCACAGATATCAGGCATGCCTACTGGAAACTGACCATTTGGCCTTGGCTGTAGTATGGAGCTCAGCTTCAGAGATGACTGTCTTTTTCATGATCCAACAAAGTCAGGTGGGAAGGGTGAGACCAAAAAACATTCTTTGCTGAGCACTCTGTAAGCCAACATTGATAAGCACTTCACATGCATTCTCATTTACCCCTCATGAATTCTGTGAGGTAGGTGATATTTATCATTATCCTGATTTTGAAAATGAAGAACCTTTGGTTCAGAGTGTTGCTGTGACCTAGTGATGCACCCATGAGGCAAGATTGTTTTTTTTTTTTTTTTAGGTTGTGTCCACAGCTGAAAACAAAACAAAACAAAACAATACAAAACAAAACAAAACGGTGTGACATTATTACTCTTCTATTGAGATGAACATGGGAGAAGGCAAAGAAAGTTTCCAGAGCAATGGTCACAAATGTTTCCTATAAAGGGACAGGTAGTAAATATTTAACTAATGCTTTGCAGGCCATATTGTGTGCATTGCACTCAGCTTCCATTACAGCTCAAAAGCAGCCAAGGATGATTCATAAAACAATGGATGAGGCTATTTTGAAATACAGCTATTTGTGTACACTGACTTTGAATTTTATATCATCTTCACATGTCACAGAATATTCTCTTTATTTATTTCAACCATTATGGGGCACCACCCGCTCTTGATTTTGGCTCAGGTCACGATCCCATGGTTTGTGAGGTCGAGCCAGGTGTTGGGCTCTGCAATGATAGCGCAGAGCCTGCTTGGGATTCTCTCTCTCTCTCTCTCTCTCTCTCTCTCTCTTTCTTTCTTTCTCTCTCTGCCCCCCTCTCTCTCTTAAAATAAATAAATACACAACCATTTTTTCTTAATGTAAAAGCCGGGGCGCCTGGGTAGCTCAGTCCATTAAGCGTCCTTGATTTTGTCTCAGGTCATGATCTTACAGTTCAAGCTCTGCGTCAGGTTCTTTGCTGACAGTGTGAAGCCTGCTTGGGATTCTGTCCCTCCCACTCTATCTGCCCCCCAACACACACACTTACGCACTCTCTCTCTCAAATTAAATAAGTAAACTTTTAAAAAATTAAAAAATATAAAAGTCATGCTGTAGCTCTTGGGCTATATACCAAGATGAGCAGGAGGACAGTTTTGGTCAATGGGCTGTAGTTTACTGACCCCTATTCTGTGTAATAACAGCAGTATTACTATTTATTGGCTCTATATACTACCCAATATTTATTAGCTATATATACTGTGTCCCAAGTACTATGCTAAGCACTTCATGCTAAAGAAATTATTTAACATTCACATCTCTTATCCTGTGGGTGGGATTAATATTATTTTACTTGCTCAAGATCACACAGCTACAGAAAATGAAAGAATCAGAATACAAGCCCCAGTCTTCTATATTCTACACTCTAAGCTTATGATCTATTTATAGATGAAAACATTATCTACATGAATCAGAAATGTGACTCTGTGAGAATATATGTTGCCCCCAAAAGGAGTTTGGGGATGTAGAAGTCCATGGCAATGGAATCAGGAGGTGGAAGAATTTGGTCTTCATAGGATTTATTTGTCTTAAATTTTAGGTAGGAGGTAGAGTGGGGGCTGTGGGGCAGTAGGGATAGCATAAAAAAACACAAGAAATAAATTCAGCTTGGTTTTTGTAAAAAGCTTTGCTATTTTATATATAATCTCATGTGCATTCATATAATATCTAGAACTTGAGAGTGTATTTTTAAAAGGCTTTTTAAAAATACTATTTTAAATCTTTAAATATATCAATGTTGGTTTCTTCATTTTTGACATATATACCATGGCAAAATAAGATGTTAACTTAGGGTAAATTGGGCAATGTGGTTACTGGAAGCTCTGGATTATCTTGGTAACTTTCCTCTGAATCTAAAATTATGATGGGGCACCTGGTGGCTCAGTCAGTTAAGTGTCCAACTTTGAGCCCCCATGTCGGCTTAGTTTGTGGGTTTGAGCCCCATGTCGGTCTCTATGGGGATGGCTCAGAGCCTGGAACCTGCTTCAGATTCTGTGTGTGTGTGTCTCTCTCTCTCTGCCCCTCCTCCACTCGTGTGTGCGTGTGTGTGCGCCCGCACGCGCGCTCTCTCTCTCTCAAAAATAAACATAAAAAGAATTTAATAATAAAAGTAAAATTAAATTATGAGAAAATAAAAAGTTTATGACCAAAAACGCTTTGATATCCAGTTACTTTTCAAATGCAAGGGTTAGAAGCCTGGCAGTTCAAACCATTTCCGAACTTAGACAATTTGTTCCGTTTTCTCTGTACATGACCTGGGGTTAATCGGAGGATCTGAGTTGCCCAGAGTGAGCCCAATCCATTTCCAGAGGAAGAAACGTCAGAGCACTTTGGACATGGGCATCCAAGATGTAATACTTCAGCTTCTCCTGCTGAAGCTCCGAAACTTTTTAGCATCAGATCCATGGCATGAAGTCTTTTTTGATGTGGGATCGATCGTATAAACAACAATTTTGAGTGACAGCTTAATCAAGTTAAAACCCCAACAACTGTACTCCAGAGACACAGACACATCTGCTGGAGATCTAGCGAGATTCCAAGGATGGACTTGAAAGAAGTGAGTCTTACAAGGGAGGCTTCCCAGAGACCTGCTCCCCCAAGCGTTTCTTTTCCATTAGAGAAGATTGATGAGAAGTAACACAAAGAAAGCCTTTCTCTTTGACCCAGGTGAGTTCAGTGCCGGTGAGATATTAGAATACAGCCTTGAAATGATCTCCTTCCACAGTTCCTTTGGCACCATAAGTAGATATAGTCAATCATTATTATTTGACCAAGCCCAGAATATACTCAACTGTTCAGTAGTATTGCAATGCCCTTTGTAAAGGAAAACCATAGTCTAAGAGACTCTTTAATGCAAGTTAGCCAATAAAGTAATAAATTATCCACACTTTCATTGCCTATACTATGCACATATTTTTCACATGTTACTGTCTCTGAAATTACTATGCGCCTTAGAATCAACAGTGTCTGGACAATTGCCGCCTGCCTGTATTGAAAGTGGGTTTTCTCATAGGCGATTTACATTGGCTTTTGCCAGTCACCTGAGGCAACTGTCCACCTGAGAGATCACTGTAAGTTAAATTAGGTCTTGGGAATGCACTGGTAATCTTTATTCAGACTTTAAACCTGCATGAGTATGTACTTGGTAAATAAAAATATTTTCAGGGCAAATTTTTCTTCCTCTCCTGCTTGTAAAGACACGCATGTTTGCTTGTGGTCTCTTCCTGCCTGGTGGGTTTATTTCTAGCTTCCTTTTTTTGAGAGTATAAAGCCCTTTGGTGTCTCAGCTTTAAGCTTCACTTCCCTACCAAACCTCCCTGTCTCAGGTGGTTTTTGTTTTCTTCCTGAAATACATAAAATCATGGTTCATTGTACAATAACTATCTTCTATTTGGTGAAATATGAAAACCTCTCAAGTTTGAGTGTTCTTTTTACCAGCTACTATGGCCAATGTTTACATACATTATTTCATCAAATTCTCCCTCTAGGACAGCATGAGTCGAAGTATTTGCTTAGTCTGTGGTTGGCCCTTGCTTGAATGTGACAGTGCAATATTACGTGTGCATGCGGCTTTCGATCAGGTGTGCGTGGTTGTTCCTTAAGCAGCAGTTTACTTGATTCCAACAGGAACTCAGACTCTGGGGGTATGGAGCTAGCCATCCAACCAGGGAGCTCTTCAGAGGCAACTACTCTAAGCATTTCTGTTATCCATGTCTCAATAGAAAGCAACACCTCCCTCATTAGCAATTTCAGAAATAGACTTTATTGATTGAAAGAAACAACAAAGCTTATTAAATAACGGGACAAATGTTAGAAGTGGGGTCTTGCTGATGCCATTCAGGATTTCCATAGAAGCAGTAGATAAAATATAGTTCTCCCCTTTCTGTGGAACTGGACAAAGGAACCCAGTGGGCCCTGCTCCATCCCTGGAACTGACACTTGAGACTTGATCCTTAGACTTGAATCATTGATTAGGAGAATTTCCTGACTGATGCCAGTTATTAGGGAAACAGTATCCTGAAAATACGTGCTTTCAGTGCTCTGAGAGAATTTGATAATTTCATGGTGAATTTCTACCAAAGGCAGAAGAACAGAGTTGTTAAACACTGGTATTTGGAACTTGCCTGGGATTCAGTCCAAGCTCTACAACGTAACCTCTATATAATCATGACTTTAAGCCTGGTCTCTCATCTGTAAAATGGGCCTAAAAATAGCATGCGCCTCATAGACTTGTGAAGCACTTAGATGAAAGCCAGGAAGACAGGGAGTAGTCGATAATATTGTTGTCTTTGGTATCATCACCATCACCATCAAAGGGAAGTGGATGACACATTTTTAAGACTAATCTCACTCTAGGTTCTATAGCTATATGCAAAATAGGGCTGCATTTTCACAACATATTAGCATCACCACTGGAGAAGGTAAGAGCTAACAATGTTCCACAGGCTCCTGTGAGGAAACCTTTATCACTGCTTTGGATTACCATGAAAAATAAAGGTTACCTCTACATTTATTAAGAGACCCCCATGAGTTTAATTTCAACTGTCTTTTCCCAATATCTATTTGCAACTTTTATTGACTCTACTAGAAGATATAGTCATTTTCAGTATAATTATATAAAGAGGACTTAATAGCCTAGTCTTCAGAAGCAGAGGCTATCTGAGTCAAGGCCAACTACAATAGAGTTGGAGAAACTCAGACTCAGAGCAGGGAAGGCAGCTAGGCAGAATCTTGATTACTAAATACATTTTATATTACATTTTATATCCCCTGTGTGGGGATCCAAGCCACAAACCTTGAGATCATGACCTGAGTCAAAATCAACAGCCAGATGCTTAACTGACTGAAGGTCCCAGGCACCCCAGTAATAACTTTATTTTAAATGTATCTTGTAAATGTTATTTAGGCTCACTCATACAAATCCACGTCAGTGAGGCTGTTTAAGGTCACACTTTTTATACACTAATGAGTTTCAGCAAATACTTGTAATGTGGAACATTTGAAGAAACCTCAAGTTTGCATTTAAAAAGAGGGGGAGTTGTCTAAAAAAACACCTTATCACTTACAGTATTGCATGTATTCCTCAAATTTCTGTTCATACTTGACTCTTCAAGCAGCTTGTGAAAGCCACATTTTACTTAGTAAAAACTGATTTTTGTCTAACAATTATGTAGAGTTTCTACTGTCTAAAAATAACTTGACCATTACCCCTTTATTTGTAATACCAAAAAGAAATGAAAACATACCCAGTGGCATTCCAATAGGAGAACGGTAAATGGAATAAAATTACGGTAAAATAACCTTGTGGAATATTATTTAACCATTAAGATAATTATTAGAGACTTAAGGCAGAGGTTGACAAGATGGTGGACTACAAGCTCCCAGCCATCATACCGCCACAAAAAAAGAATGAGCTAACAACTACTGAAAATGTCTCTGACTGTTCCGCAGAGTACAGTTAAGGATGGAGCACAAAACCCAATGGACAGATACATAGAAGAGCGTAGAAAGCTTTTTCTGCAACCCCCAAGCTGGCACAGGTTAGCAGCAAAAAGGATTCCCTCCATGACAACATTTCCTGATGAATGAAAAGGAGAACAGGAGGGATCCCACAGCTTTTTCAGCCACTGAGGACACCACAGTCTTCCTCAACCCTGACCCCTACTGGTGAAGCTGCCTAGAGTGCACAGTGCTGTGCATGCCAACCGCCAACCCTCCCCCCTCCACCCACCCCCCCCCCGCCCATCCAGAGGACCTCCCAGAGTTTTTAATTTTTTGTTCCAAGTGGACTGGGGATATGGGAAAATGGAAATGGATCTGCCGACAGTGTGAGACAAATGAGGTAGACCTACTTGTAAAAACAGGAGCAAGCAAACAAACAACACAGGGAAGGTGTCCTGAGAACACAGAGGTCTTCAGTTTCTAGGTCACTCCTGAGGTCCTGCCCTTGGGTGCATTGCATCATTAGTCCTTAAACTTTATTTCCTTTGATTTTCTTTTTTGACTTCACTTGATTTTCTGTTACTGACAATCAAATTCAGCCTCATCATTTTTAATATTGATAAGGAACATTTCAAATAATATAATCTTATGGGAATATAAAATGTAATGCAAAATAGACATTAGGAATATGTATAATGTGCAAGAAAATATGCTCTTGGGAATATGTGTGCAGATGATAAAAAAGGAGCTAGAAAAAATGATCCTTATGGCCTTTACAAATAATAGGGGAACTATTAATGTAAGCTTAGCTTATGGTACCTAGACAAATGACATTATTTTGTCCAAATCTCTGATTATTTTTGTGACATGTGACCCAAAGTGTGCCAAATCCAAGATTTCTTTTATAATGAGCTAGACCTCATTCTTCACCATTTTAACAATTTTTGGTAGTTATGTGGAGTATTTGCATGCCAAAGACTTGGATTTTCTGATGTTTTGTTGGGGTCTTATTTGCTGACTAAAGTTCTGATTTCAAAGGCACAACTGTATAGTGACCACAGAAGACCATTCTAGATGGTCCCTGAGGACTCTTTCCGATGCTCCTTACAAAAGTACTCAAAAACTAAACTACAGGTCACACCTGTTTAGCTGCATCATAGCAAGCATGGGATTTTCAAAACAAAAATTAGTTAATGCAGACAGAGCAAATCCAGCATCGGCTTGGAGGGCATAGTGCAGACAGATAAAATCCAGACAGCTTGGGAGACACTATTTCCACACAGCAGAATTGCAGAACTCTACAGGTTGGAGGTTCCCTGACGACCATCAGTCCAATGTCTCAGATACAGACATAGAAACTTCTATAGACTCCTGGTCTAGTAGCCATTTCCTGTTTTCTAATGCTGTCCCTGTTCAGATGTTCAGATGTCCCTGTTCAGATGGCTGCACAGTTCAGATGTTAGAAAACTCATTGTTGGGTTTTCATCTGTTTCTCACATAAATCCTCATATGCATCTCACATCAATATTTTGTTGTAAGAGAGAACAAAATTCTCTTCTACTCAAGAGGCATCGATATCTGGGAAGTCTTTTTAAATTTTTTTTTAATATTTATTATTTTTGACAGAGCGAGAGAGAGAGAGAGAGAGAGAACAAGCAGGGGAGGGGCAGAGAGAGAGGGAGACACAGATTCAGAAGCAGGCTCCATGCTCTGAGCTGTCAGCACAGAGCATGACGCGGGGCTCAAACTCACAGACCAAGAGAACACCACCTGAGCTGAAGCCTGCCGCTTAACCAACTGAGCCACCCAGGTGCCCCAATATCTGGGAAGTCTTTTATTTAAAAATTTCCAGTTTCTCTGAAATGGCTTTGTATGACTTTTTTAAAGGTGCTTTCCAGAAAGGCAGTTTACAGTACAGTGGGGAAAACATGTGCAATAGACCCAGGCTGATCCAGCTTTGTGTAACTGTGGCCCGTTTCACATGGTTCACATGAGAAGTAAATACAAGCCCTTCACACATAGTAGATAAAAAAGAGATGTAAACCACAGTCATTTTTAATTCACCCCTACTTCCCTCTTTTGGGGTCAATTTATTTAGTCCATGTCCTGCATTTTATATTTTCTGGAGAGGAAAAAACAAACAAACAAACATATTATGGACTTTCTCATCTCATTTCATAAAGCAATTGAAAACTCTTGGTAAAGAATTATCCAGGGGGGAAATAACTGTTCATCATAATCTTCTTGCTTAATGCTTGATGGAAATGTTCCCAGTGGAAATTCTCCTTGTTTTTCTAAGGTGGGGAAAAGTTTCACACATACGTACACACACACACACACACACACACACACACATGCATGTGCACACACACATACATAATCACATATGCCATCTTCAAGGGTCTAATCTGACAACTGGATAGAAGCTTTTGCCTGCTGTCAGCACACATTTTAAGCTCTCTCTAGGGGATGCTCTTTACTGGGCAAAGCATGAAGAATGAAGAATGATAGGCTGCCTCCCCCAACCAGTGGGCCAGTTGTAGCAAACTTCAGCCAGAGTATTAAAGAGCAGGACTGGCCTCCTGGGTCATTATTTTAACTAAATACTTCTTCTCCAGGTGCCCCCCCCCAAAAAAAAATTCTTAATGAGCAAAGAACTTCTAGGACTATTGATACAGAATGAATGCCATCACGTAATCTTAGATGGTACAGGCAATATTTCACACTATTCATCGATGCTTGTGAAAGAACTCTATTTTATTAGCTGTTCATTACATTATACAGCAGATAAGATGATTCCATAGAAATGGGAGCAAGTAAGGTTTGGCTTTGAGAAAGATAAGAAATTTGGGGTGTTGTCAAGAAAGATATGTGCAGCTCTTTTGGTAGGTGAATGATGTGGGTGCATGTGTGTGAATGTGCATGACTTACACATGTGTTGTGCATGTTGGGGTCCACAAATTGCCAGTGAGCCTATCTTGATGTTGAGGGTAAGATGGAATGAGGGTAGTCCTGAAAAATAGGAGGCAACCAAAGGTGATTTCATGAGTTGCCTTTGTCACCTAGTGCTGCCCTGTAGACTGCTATCCTCATACTCTAATTACTATATCCACCCGCTCCCAACTCCACTGCCATCCCTCCTGCTTACCAAATATCCTAATCCACCTTCCTGTGACCTTAGGAGATAAAAGAACAACCTGAAAGAGTTGCATCTGTATTTTGGATGCATCTTAAGAGCAGAAGCCATGACTTTTCACATAGAATGACTTTGCCCTGACAGAAGGAAATATTGAATCAGATGTCTTGAAGCTGTTTGCCTTTGCTTCTGGTTAATACACCGGCCACCCAGATGATGCATCCTGTATTCTGTCTGTAGAGTAAAACTTCCAATAAGCCCAACTTAAATACTTGCAGACATACTAAGTCCCTATTGGTCTCATGAAAGAAGCATTTATGAAAATTTTAAAAAATAATTAAAAGGGGGGAACCTGAGGGGCTCAGTCAGTTAAGTGTCTGACTTTTGATTTTCACTCAGGTCATGATCTCACGGTCCTGAGATCAAGCCCTGAGTTGGACTCTGTCCATGCTGGGCATAGAGCCTGCTTCAGATTCTCTCCCTCCTTCTGCCCCTCTCCTCCTTTGCCCCTCTCTCTCTCAAAAAAATATTAAAAATAATTAAAAGGAGAAAGAAATGAAGATTTAGATTCAGACATGGTGGCACCTTTAAGGCATCCTTCTTGGCTTTTCAAAGAGTTTATTTTCCACTGAAGATTTTGGCCATTATCCTTTTACTTACCAATAGCTTAACAAAAGGTGCCAATGAATCCACCCAAAATGGAAAGTAAGTCTGGAGGTTGGGTAGGTGATGGAAGGTGGGAAAATACCAATTATAATTTTTATTGGTGTCGTCTCACAACCCTCATCACAGGATTAAAGGAGCTCCTCCTGGAGGAGACAGCTATCTGACTCTCCATGCCCATCTTTTACAGGGAAGATGAGAGAGGATAGCAATGGTGGACAGGGTCACAATAGGCTGAACTGGCTATACTGCTCTGACATAAGAGTCCACTCTAATCAAATTATCTGGAGGTCCATACACAGGGAATAATGGCTAAGTACACGAAATGCTCCCCTCCGAACAGTAAGTTCTGGAATATGATGATCCCAGGGTCAAGCTTGATGTCATAGATGATCTCTTGGAACAATGCACTCAATAATGATCCTGCCCAGTGAGTGATTTAGGTCAATGGTGCTTCATTATCTCAAACCTCTGAGGACATCATGGATATAACGCATTGCTGAAATTTCCAGTTATTTGAATCTTCCCAACCTTATTATTATGATTTTCAAGTTGTACCTAAATCCCTCAGTAAATAGAATGCACTGAATATAGATTTCTCTTATATCACCCCTATAACCCATGATCATTCTTATGAATATGAAATTGAACCTTGGGAAGTTTTGTGCTCTGGCTCAGGCTTAGGCTCTCTCTCTGCCTCTCTCTAGCACTGTCTCTCACTCTGCACTTAAATTTTCTCTCTCTCTCTCTCTTTTTTCCCCCCTTTGGACATAATGAGAGATGGATGGTGTAAATGACTACTGAGATCTCATTTAACTCCAAAATTCTATGATTCTCACATTCCTGCAATTTCAGGTAAGTCAAATTCTTCCCACCGTTCCACAATATATGTACTCAGTCCCTCCTTCTCCCTTTGAAAATGCAATAAGCAGCTTGTTAAATAGAATCCCTCAAAAGCCCAAAGGCAATACTGCCACTTTGGATGGTTTTCCCCCAAGAAAGCTGTTTAATTTGATGGTTATTATTTGTTTGTCAAAGCCCACTATTTATTCAGATTAATTAAAACCAATTGTTCCAGCTGCTCCTTGTAATGAAAATATCTGCAATCCCAAATTCATCAACCTACATCTGATCCCATTCAAAAGTCTTTAACCTCACTGTGCAAGGTAATATAACTCAACCTGTCTTAGACCTGTGTCAGTATATAGGAAATGGCATTCTTAACTGTGGGCCTTTTATTGCTGAAAGCTCACAGCATAAAACTGTTAGAGATGGCCCCCCAAATTGAGACTGCTAAATTGAAGACCCCAGATGAGGCTGAAACTACACAACAGGAAGTGACACTGAGCTGCTAAATCTTAAACTCATTGAAAACATCATCTTCTAGCAAATGGTATTTTTAAAGGCGTTTTGCTGTTTTGATTATTCGGAGTCCTTAGGTGTTATGGATTAGCAGATGCTATCATTTCCCAATACATAAAGGTACTTAATAAGAAATAGTATTTCTCTATGTGATGAAATAAAGCTAATTTATTTTAGTTTGTAAAATCTGCTGAGACCAAGTACTGTTACCTGCAGTTGCTCTGCTTATCCCAAATAATCTCCATATAATTGAAAGACCCCAAATTTAAAAGCTTAACTGATTCACATCTATAATACTAAAAATTGGTTTCCAACATACAGAGACTTGCTGAAGAGAGAGGAGGAGAAAAGGGAAGCTACTTTCCACCTATATGTCCAATTGAGAATGTGTCTTACATTCTCTGAAGCAGTTCCCTGTTGCCCACATGAACTCCAAATACTACAGAAAAAACCATTTGCCATCATCCTTACAGATGCTCTCAGAATTCCACCTGTGAATGCAAGACGTGTGAAATATTTTGCTAATTAAAAGACAAATGAGCATTTTCTTTTGTGATTGCTATTGGTGACAGTCAGCCTTGTCCTTAGCTGATAGATCCCACAGTTTTGCCTGGACATTTCTCATTCAAATTCTAAGGTTGGTTGGTTTAGCACTTTAAAAAACAAAACAAAAAAAACCCCAGAAAGTCCAAAAATTTATTTTTATTTGAGAGAGAGAGAGAGAGAGAGACTATGAGTGGGGGTAGGGGGGACAAAGAAAGAGTGGGACAGAGGATCCGAAGCAGGCTCCCAGCTGTCAGAATAGAGCCTGACAACAGGGCTCGAACCCAGGAACCATGAGATCATGACCTGAGCTGAAGTCGGACGCTTACCTGACTGAGCCACCCTTGTGCTTTTTTTTTTTTTAAAGCTATCCCGACTAGCTACTTTAACTTAGTATTTGCTTTAGTTCTCCTGCTTTGGTGACCAGCATGCATGTGCCAAGGACTCTTCTGAAATGGTTCAGAGGTTAAAATACCTAAGCTGTGTCTGTGCCAGGGTCCCTACTGAGGCGAACACATTTAAAGCAAGGCCCCTACCATGCCCCCCAGAGAAACAGGGAAATAGAAATGAGCCCATAGAATTCATCAGTTACTTAATTTTTTGCCTTCACCTCTGTTCTGTTTTCTAAATGTTACTTCTAATATTGTTGTATGTCCCCTGTCCTCTCTCCCTTTCACTGTCTTCACCTCTGACCTTTCCTTTTTAGGGCTTATATTTATAAATTCCATGAGGGAACTAATCTGTGCAAACACCAACTTTAGTTGGAAATACATACAGAATATATATTAAGCAAACTTAAATTAGGCCCTCACATCCTCTGATTATTGTCTTTTCTTCTAAGGAACACCCTGATCACCCATCTGTATCCTTTCATAAAAGTGAACTCATTCTGGGGCTTTACCCTTCTCACCAGTATTTCTTCCAGGGCTTTGTTGCCACAGGATCTTTTATGTAATAAAAAATAAACAAGCCACACTTGTCACCCTGCCATCCCCAAATAGGGACAGGCCTTCCTGCCCTACATATATTCCCTCTCATTGCATGTGGGGTGTTTATTATGGAGAAATCTGTTACAAGGCAAAGGATGGTAAGCCAGAGCCCTTTGCAGAGCAGGACTTTAAAATAGGTGAAACCAGTCATGCTTATTTTAAGAGGCTCCCTTTTAACTAGGGCTCTTAGTTGTCGGTCAGGGGTCAACCCCCTCACTCAGCAGGGGAGACCAGTAACAAGGATTTGACCAGGAACTCTTTCACATAGGCAGCTTTCTGAAAGAAAACCGTTACAGCCCATCAGTTATTTGTGAAAAACAAGACAACAGGCCCCAAATGGAGTCACTTATGCTAAGCCTCATGTCTCCAAACTGAGACTTAATTGTAGCTTCGGCATCTCCTGGAAATGGAATCTTGAACGAGTGCACCAGGAATCATCTGGTCAGCACTAGTGAGGAAACCTGCCTGATAGACAGACTGCCGTCCCCTAAAGGAAGGTGACCTTGCACAACCAATCCACTTTTCAGTAGTATAACTTCCTTCTTCAACTGCTTTCATAAAAGCCTTTCATTTTATAGAGCTCCTTGGAGTTCCTTTCTATCTGCTAGATGAGATACTGGCCAATTCATGAATTCTTCAATAAAGCCAATAAGATCTTTAAGACCGACTCAATTGAATTTTGTTTTTTAACACCTGACAGTTGTACAGAAGCCCTGAGTGCTGTGCCGCAGAAACCAAACTTCAATACATCTGCAGGATTTTCAGGAGGTGACATTGGAGTTTCAGATAATGATGGGGTCTGTGGGAGGAGAGGAATGGAGAGGGATGCCTGGGGGGAGGGGAGAACTGAACAGCAGTCTAAAACCCTCAGTTGCTTTCAGGATGGTCTTGAAGCCCTGACCTGAGAAAGTGCATTCATCTTAATCCAAAATGAGCCCAGTCATGGCTCACAGCATCAGGTGGACACTTAAAGGAATTAACCAACATGTTTAAGGGAAGTTAGAATGGGTTCTGGTCACCAGAACATCACTCCACCTGCACCTGTCTTATAGTGCTTGGCCTTTTGAGAAGTAGTGTAGTGTCTCTAGTTTTGTCGTTCCTAGTGGGGGAAATAAAAGGAGGGAAGCTACTAACATTAATCACAGATTGTATGCTGTCCCAAATCTTCTTCTTCCTCGATAAGCCCTAACTACGGAGAGCCTATTCAGTCTTTGTGAGATCTCCTAAAATCTGAGATAAGGACAGGCAGCTGCAGTTGTCTAAATGCTTTCTGGTGTCACAGTGGGAGGTTGGGTAAGAGGAAAGGCTTCTCCTTGCTAATACAAACCATGAAAGTGTGCAGTGCTCAGCCTTCAGCTAGCAATGGTTGATGAAACTTCCAAAAGACAATAGGGCTCACACAGCGGGCCTCCAAATCCTCTGAACGTGATAGTCCTGATTGCAGAGTCCTGCATACACCTAAGCTAGAGTTTTTCTAGACAGCCAATGAGTGGTATTGGGACCAAAGTGACAAGCACTGGAGATGCCAAACACGTGTAATAATAACATATTATATTAATAATTATAATAACAACAATATTATTTCACATGTGTATGGGTCTAAATGCTCTATGTATATTATCTCTTTCACACCCTATGGAAGAGCATCATTATTTGTGCCACTAGATTAAATATATTAAAACCTGGCATTGAAAAAGAAGCAGAATGGCTTGTCTATATTCATAGAGCGGTATGACACAGGGTTCCAAATTGGGTTACCATATTGCCATAACTGTAAAATTTGATTGTCTTGTTTATAAACTCTGTGATCTCCTTCAAGTAACTTGAGTTCTCTGAGCCCTATATTATTGTCACATCCAATAATAGGATTACTGTGAGGAGTAAAATAAGATAATAGCTCTAGTTTCAGGTAGATCAGATAGAGTGAGTGGCAAAAGGCTTGACACCGAGGTAACACAATGAGTTCCAACTTAAAAGAAAATGAGCAGATGACATTATTCTCAATTTAAAGAGTAAATGAGATGCAAAGAACCTAAGGGATTTATACAAAGCCACACAGGGAGTAGATCACCAAACTGGACTAGAGACTAGCCTTTGCAGCTAGTTTGGTATTCTGTCTACACTGAGAGCAGTTTACTGTTCTTAGACATGAAGTCACATGTTGTCAATGAAAATCTACTCTGTAAAGAAGTCACAAAGAGAATACACCCTCTTAATACTTTGCAACCTAAATTTGTTGAACCAAGAATGTTTAGGAGAGGCGCCTAGGTGGCTCAGTTGGTTGAGTGTCCAACTTCGGCTAAGTCATGGTCTCATGATTCATGGGTTCCAGCCCTTCATCGGGCTCTGTGCTGACAATGACAGATCAGAGCCTGGAGCCTGATTCAGATTCTGTGTCTCCCTCTCTTTCTGCCCATCCCCAGCACATGCTCTGTCTCTCTCCCTTTCAAAAATGAAAAATAAATGTTAAAAAAATTAAAAAATAATAATATTTAGGATTATTTTCCCTTGTCAGATAAATACGAATGATACACTTTTCTTTGTAAGAGTAAAAGGGTAGCAGCTCTAAATTTCAGGGAGAGTAACCTTTGGGACATTCTTTGGCAGGCAGATGGGAAGAAAGACCTCATAAAAGTCTTCAGTTCTGTGTGATCTAGGCTAACAGGATCTTCAGCCTCAGATGCCCACTTCTGTTTCTGTCTCTCTCTCTCAAGAAAGGCCAGGGTAGGGCAGGTCATAGCACAAGTGGAACATCTTAATTGCCTCCCTCAAAGTAGTTGTCTGACAAAAATGACTCACATTTACCCATCGATACTCATTTATTTCCCCAACTCTAAGAAGTGTAGTGAAGACATTCCTGGAGTCCGAGGGAAATAAAACAGGACAGAGAAGTGCTTACCAAAACAAAAGATAGTCACAAGAAAAGAAAAAAAATATATATATATATATAGTCTTTTTTCCACTCTCCTCAATTTGGCTGAGTGGCATCTGGGTCAAATAGGTTGTTGTGAATATTTTATCAGATTTTTGACAAGACATCCATCTCACTGTAGAACGAGGCTAGATCTTAAATCACCTTAGACAGTTTTGCTTCTTAATTAGACAGCCAGTACACTACCAGTTGGGAGATCTGGGTTATATTTGGCTTCTATGATTGTGAGATGGCTGAGATCATTGAGAATTTGAATCTGGTCCAATTAATTCTCTTGATAGTTGGCTATCTCTTCAGCTGTGCTGGACAATTGGGAAATGACACAGCACCCTGGTATTAATTTCAAGTGAAGTCCTAGCAAGGCCCATGGGAGATAGCCTTGTTTGTAGCTGGAACCAAGAATTCTGTTTAAAATGGTATTGCATCTGTGTATAAACACACTAAATTGAACACAATCCATTCGTTCATTAAGACTCAAGAATTTTTACTGTCATCCAATTTCTTCAAATTTTAGGTCTGTCAGAATGATTATCGGTCACCAAGTCCTTGGCTGTGCCTCCAAGTTCTAATTAAATTTGAGATTTTTGTCTTGAAACCAATGGAGAATCGTTAACTACTGATTCTATGTTGGTTGATACAAAACAGCTAGTTTCATAATGGCTTGCAATTAAAAATTCAATATCTTATCTTCCTCAGCCAGCAATTTGGTTGGAACAAGACATACACTGTCCTGAAATATCTGGGTCGATAAGCATACACATAGTCAACTCTATCTTCCAGAAAATGTGCCTTTTTTTAAGAATTGGGAGGAGGAGGGGGGCATTTGAGAGTAAAATGTGTTAGAACTCAAAATATTAAATGAGTCAGCAAAGTAAAATTTATCTTTTTGTTAGCAAAAGGTGGATGCATATTAAATAATTGAAGGGTAACGTGAAGTATCTTATAGAAATACAATGAAGAAGAAGATATAATGACTCTGGTTAAACATGCCGATTTGGAAAACAAAATGCTTTGACATATATTACACTTGTGATATGCCCCCAAAATGACAGTTAAAAAATAGTTACAAACACAAAAACAGGAATAGAATGGGAGAGGAACTGATACCAGATAACAGATGTCATCAAGGTTTGAAAGATGGAATGGAGAGAGATAACCTTACTTAAAAAAAAATTGTTAATGTTTATTTGTTTTTGAGAGAGACAGACAGAGTGTGAGTGGGGGAGGGCAGAGAGAGAGGGACACACAGTTTCCCTAAGCAGGTTCCAGATTCTGAGCTTTTAGCACAGAGCCCAATACGGGGCTGGAACCCATGGGCCACGAGATCATGACCTGAGATGAAATTGGATGCTTAACCATTGAGCCCCCCCCAGGCTTCCTGAAAAAATAACCTTAGTTTGAAGAATAGACCATGGCTACAGAGGGAAATAATTAGGAAATTATGAGAAGGGAACTGGCTTGTCCATAGAACTCTGAAAAGCCAGGATTCTTGGAGATTCCAAGAATCACAGCCAAGGAAAGTGAGATATAATATGGAAAATGTGGATTGGCTTGAAATTAATCCCCACATCCTCATTCTCATGCCTTTTAGTCAGATGATTATTCTTTTCACAACTCTTTAGAAGACAGCGTATTTGTTCTTTTCTGGAGAAAGTGAACCACGCAGAGCTAGGGACAGACTGTGTTTGACCCACTATCATGGTTGTACAACTTATACAATCACACAGCATCCCACACTCAGAAAGGACCCTTGTTTAATACTTTGTCATATTAATCTTGAAATTAGTAATAATTTTTAACAAGGAGCCCCATTATTTTTTTACACTAGGCCCCGTAAATTATGTAGGTGATCCTGATGTTTGTGGAAGTGAGCTGTGTTGAGATACCTACCAAACAGAAAATATGGGCATTTGGGGAACTATGTAAATGAATCATAAGTCACCTGTTTTATCCTGGCCAGTTTCCAGAGTAAGATTAGTGAAATATATTACCCACCCATTCTACTCCCACACACCCAAGCAACAAACTACAGAAATTCTCTTAGGACAAATGGAATAACCTTAAATATACAGATGTTAGTGTTTGATAGAATCAGAGCTGTTATCCGATGACCCTACTAGAAGGTCTCAAGTCAAAATAACTCCCCTTCATCTAGAGTTTCTATTAGCTACTCAATGCCTCACTTTACAATACAAATTAATAGCCAAGGATTGCCAGATACTTAAGGAAAGCTTTCAACATGTAAGAAACTTAAAGAAGGAAACAGAAAGATTGATCCAACAAAGGAACAGAATAAAATTTTAAAATATAAAATCTATATTCAATTCTTTTGGAGAATTAAGAGAAGCTATAGCCATAATATAAAAACAGGATACTGTACATGGGAGTGGGGATAAGAAAACAAAAAGCAAAAAATAAGCCTAAAAAATAAAAATATGGTATCCAAAAAAATCAATAAAGTGTTTGGAAGATAGTCAAGAAAATCCCCCCCAATGGAGAGAGAATAGATAAAATGAAGCATCGGGAAGTGTCGAACAAATCATAAAGAAAATTTCCCATGATAGAGGATATGTGTCCTCATGATAGGAAGAGGTCATTGAGTTAAAAAAAAATCCACACCAAGAACCCCACTGCCCATCACACCCCATTTCAACACCAAAACGTAAATGGAGTTTACAAAGGATGAGGGGTAAAAATGGCATTGAATTTGGAGCCATGACAGGCCAGGAGACCACAGAGTTAAACCTTCAAAATATTGACAGGAGATGATTTCCAAACCCCACCAACCATCACTGTCGGCTCCAGGTATAAGTGATAAATGTCCACATATAAAAGGACTCAGAAAATGGACTTGCAAGCCCTATGTTTTAGGCAGCTACTAGCTAGTGTACTTAGCAAAACAAAAGGACAAAGAATGAACCCAGGACACAGGGAATCTCATCAGGGGTGTGAAGTGAAAGATAAATCCAAGCCTACTGAGTGCAACTAGGTTAGATTGAAGCAATCAGTTGAAGAACTGCACAAGGGATGACTCCATGGGAAAAACAAATGGGTGCTCAGGGTGTGTGAAAATACTGAGCATTTGCACAGAAACATTTACAGAACTTCGACAACTCTCTCAGAGCATTTAGAGAGAAAACAAAGAGAATGTTAGTAACAGAACAAAGTTAAGGGGCAAAATGGCCACTACAAGTCAAAGAAAAAAAAACAAGAAGAAATATAAAAAGGATGTAATCGTACACCCTCTGTCTCTGTAGTACAATGTGCAAATAATGATAATAATTCACAACCCAATATTTGGTTAACTTTCTCCCAAATGAAATATACTTATGTTGAGACTGTTTCAGTAGTAGTGATGGAAGAAGGATTGTACGAAGTATAGGAATGTTTTAGGAATAGATCTAAAAATCTTCAGCTATTTTAAGCAGAAGAAAACAAAGTGAAAAACCCACACAGTAAAGTATTACTTATAATGATGGGAGAGTATAACAGAATAAACAATTTAAAAAGACAATTTTTACTACATATAAGTCATACCTTGATAAATAATGGGATTAACTTAAAACAAGTTGAGTGATAAAAAAAAAAGTTTTTGTTTCATGCATTGAGAGAGTTGCTCTAAAGTTTACAAAGAAATAGTTGATTACTGGGTGAGATTGCTTTAAGAATTTTTAAAATGTAGGCGCTTGGTCTTATTCTTATCATTTTCATCTGTTAGATGGTGTTCAAATGGCCCTAAAAGAAGACATGGCATCTATATTCATGATAGTATTCAGGTATATGGCTACAATGTTCTGTTGCTCCCACAGCTGACCCCCATCAACATGAAGAGAATGAAACACAGAAAGAAAGCTCTTCTCTGCATTTTTTTTTACCCTTTCCTTGTCTTCTTGTTTAATGGCTGTTTCATTCCCCAAAGAGTAAAACGAAGGCTACCAAAATGCTGAGAATATTCGAAGACTTTCTCAGGAAGGGTCAACTCATGAAATAAGAGTTGCTGCAATGTGAAAATTGAACACATTAAGTCTGATAGGTAAACTTCAAAAAGAAAGATATTTGTGTTTCCGAAAGTCTGGAAAGTGTACATGTGCAGCATTATGTGTTATAGCAAAAGACTAAGAAGACTGTTTAAAATACTGTCCATACGATGCTATCCTCTTTATCACTGAAAATAAAGAAAGAGAAACAGATACGCTGCTATGGAATAATGTTCAAGATATACTGCTAAGCTAACTGAAAAACAGAAAAACAAAACATAAAATAACCAACCGAACCAAACAAACATGACAAATTGCAGAACTTGGTGTGTGGTATACTCATCCCTGCATGAACTGGTTAAGGGGCTGTAACGTTGGTTGCTGTGGGACAGAGGCTCTGATACTACAGTGCTAGCAGGAAGGACCAGATCGATCGATCATCTATGTATCTACCTATCATCTATTTATCTATTATCTATCTATCTATCTATCTATCCATCCATCCATCTATCTATCCATCCATCTATCTATCCATCCATCTATCCATCCATCCATCTATCCATCCATCTATCCATCCATCCATCTATCCATCCATCTATCTATCTATCTATCCATCCATCCATCTATCATCTATCTCTTTTGCTTGGTCACGTCTAATGATGCCAAACCACTAGATGAGCTTCCCATGGGGTCACTGAAAAGAACCTTCTGTACCTGCGGAAGTCTTATGTAACTGGGAGTGATCAAAAGGAAACACAGCTATTCCCCATCCACATCTTAAAAAACATAAGATTGGTCATAATTATTTATTTAGCTTCTCCATGGGTTAGTCTAAATCCCACAATTCCCAATGCATATGTGGGCTGCAACTCTCAATTTTAAGAATCCTTAACATTTTTCAGTGGATTAAACATAGAGTCCAAAACAGGATAGTCCACAGGACCAGATTTATTTTTTTATCATTAATACTCATGTTATTTTCTATTTTTATAATGGGAAAATAACATTTTTTAGAAAGCCAATAGTATACAACTAATACGTTATATTAGTTCATGTGATCAGCACCTCATACCTTAGTTTTGGAACTTTCACTCCAACTTCGATCCGGGAATGAGGGTGAAATTGGGGCATTTGTCATTTAGGTACCCACACATGGCACAAGCAGAGAACATGGTGTTCTCCAAGACCTCTGTCCTCTGGAGTGGAAATATGCAACAGGAGGACAGAGTTTGGGGATGAAGAAGGAAGATCATGTATTGCTTTGCAGGACAAAGGAGGCAATAGCGGACTAATGCCTCCAAGAGTGCAAGCCCTCAAGGGATAAAAGGCTGAGGGGTTTTATGGGAAAATACAGGATCCGGGCGGATTCAATAGGAATCTGCTATGTGCTTCCAGCCATGGTCCTCACGTCTTCAAGGTGGTCTCCTGACTACTGTTGGCGCTAGCCATCTGAGTGTCCTTACTAAGTACACACTGAGGTCAGCGGATGTCAACATCAATACCTAGTTCCTGGAATAAAGGATTCTACAGAAAAACAAGTGAAGGGGGTGGGGTTGGCTTCAAGGATGAGGAAGAGAAAAATTTGTTCAGTTCAAAGTCAAGCCTTGCTGAGACACTAGTGCATTATCTTAATTTCCATCCACCTTTATGTTTCCAACTCAGGGGTTCTAAACCCATTTTCCCACGTAACATCTGAACGTATTTCCCTTTATTTCAGCTGTGTGATATATACAGTAGGGACATGATGATCTTTTCACCTTCCTCATAGTTTGGTGTGATGGAGAAATACAGTCAAGTAGAGAAAAAGGTTTTGTGCCCTGGAGAGTTACATAAACTATTCAATGTTTTGTAGAAAACTGAATTTTCCTACTTGGTGCACATTGTGTTTAGCATGAATAACAGCTAAAAGAATCACTAACACCTTTGAGCACTTATTATATTTCCCCATGCTGTTTTGAGAACTTTACATGGATGAACTCATTACTCACGACAACAAATATCTAAGTGTGTATTACTGTCTCTTTCATGGAAAAGGATGCTCAGGTACAGAGAGGTTAAGTAACTTGCCTAAAGTCACACAGTTATTAAGTGCGGTACTGGGATTCATAGCCACAAAGCCAGCCACCCTTTCTCATTTGAAAAGAGTCTCGGGGCACTGGGTGGCTTAGTCGGTTAAGTGTCCGACTCTTGATTTCAGCTCAGGTCCTGATCTCATGGTTTGTGGGATTGACCCCACATCGGGTTTTGCACTGAGCTTGGAGCCTGCTTGGGATATTCTCTCTCCTTTTCTCTCTGTCCCTCTCCTGCATGTGTTCTCTCTCTCTTTCTCAAAATAAATAAATAAATAAA
Organism: Prionailurus bengalensis; assembly: GCF_016509475.1. Taxonomy (NCBI): domain Eukaryota; kingdom Metazoa; phylum Chordata; class Mammalia; order Carnivora; family Felidae; genus Prionailurus; species Prionailurus bengalensis. The sequence goes on from NC_057351.1 coordinate 63,305,328, forward strand.
TGTTTATTAAAAAAAAGACAAGACAAGAGAGAGTCTCTAAATGAATTCAGCTGAAAAACTGATGAGGACTTTCTGTGCTTTGTAGTAGAAGAACGTTTTGTTTTGCTTCTTGAATTAACTGAGGTTTTGCCTTTCTTCCTTGCAAGTTTCCTCAAGTTTCTGCTCTAAATTATCTGTAAAGTTATTTCTCCCCACAATGCACTGCACAACCCCTAAAAAGTAAATCACAAAATTACAAATGTATAAGGAGAGAGTAACTGACTCTAAAACTGTCAATGTCTGTTTTAGTTCTGCTTGGGCTCCCGCGGATGGTTTTAGAATTGTCTCACGTAAATTAACCTGACTCACAGAATCCCCACACTGCAGAACTAGAAAGGACCAATGTTCTTTCATGAGGATTCAATCAAAGTAAAAATGACGACTTGTATCAAAAAGTATAAAATTAAAAATGGGATTTCAAAAATTAAACAGAAGGATTCCCTGGGCTGAGCTCTGAGCCTGAGGGCAGTGCCGTGGGGATGTTGGGGGGATGGGGTTGGCAGCAGTGAGGATCTGACAGCTTTCCTTCTGTCCTCGACTCTGTTTTTCAGTTTGCTTTGTGGTCTTGGAAAAGTCATTTATATTCTCTGGGATACGTTTGTCAAATCTGTACAGGGGAATGAATGGAGGAGTAGACGATCTGTAAAACCTTTCTGATATTATGTTTCACTGAATTCTTTCAGTACTGTTATTTTGTGTGCCTACATGATTTCTATCAGTGTTTGGGGGGAGAGGGTAGCTAGTAATGGAAATGCACGAGCAGTTGCACTACTGGGGGGAAATGCTTAGTTTTTAGCCTAAAGTAGGCTTAAAAAAGATCTCTCCTTCCTTGCTTCTCAGGTCAAGGGCACCAAACAGAGGGAGGCAGCCTCACAGCTCATTCCTGAAATGAATTCCATTTCTGAACTCCTCTGCCTGCATTTGTATGACACTTCATGTTTTTTGCCACTTATAGGCATATGCACTTTAAAATTATGCTCTGGGATGCTTCAATGACTTCTAGTAGAAAAATGCAAATAAATGTAGATTTCTGTTATTATCAGCTTCATCAAAGCAAACAGGCAGAAGCAAGAACATTATTAGAGTTTGATAAGAGTGTATATTTGAATGATTTCCCCAGAGGACTGGGGAAAAACTCATCTCGTTCATTTCCTATTGTAGACGAGCATCAATTGTTTCCTGTGGAATTACCTGCACACACCACTTCTCAGCCCCACCCTCAAGGCCCCCCCTCCAGTTTTTTTTCCCCTACAAGAGCTGCTCTTTTGATTTCTGAAATGTAATTTCAATAAATGGTCGACTTGAATCAAGACATTCAGGCAGAAGCAGGTGAGAAAAGGCATGAATAACATAATAGAGCATTGAGAGAATATGCGTTTGAGAAGGCAATATTTATATCACGGGAAAATAAAGGAAAATGCACAGGGCTAGTTCTCCAATTAGGACTAAATGAAAATAAGGAATGGTGGGGCCTTCTGTTGGCTTTCTAGTCTGTATCATGTCAGTTATCCTTGAATATTGTTTGGTATATTTCCTGACGTTTTTCCTTTAAATAAATCCAAATTACTTTGCAGGTTGGAGCCTTGTGTTTAGCTTGGTATACTCCTAAATGCACCACATTTTTGGACAAACAGAACGCTTCCACTAAACTATCATCAACCGACTCCTAATCTCCAATAAGGTCAATACCAGAACTAGTGGGTGGCAGGCCAGTCTATGTGACTACGCCCATTTTAAACATCTATTTATTCATTCCAGAAAAGATACATCTTCTACTTTGCTGAGATGCAAAACGATCAATCAGATGATTACCTCCAAAAATGTATAAAACGCTACATCATTCTTAAGTGCCTTTTATTCCAGAACAACAATGCCTAGAATGAAGTGAAATCTCTAATTGTATTTCAAAACACTGGAGAATTCAGGAAATTCCGTAACAGATGGGAAGTTTTTAGAACAATTTCTCTAATTTTTCCGATCAACCACCTTTGGATGTTTTGAAATAACATCATTTTAATACTGGTTTTCATTCGTGCTGGCTTAGACTCATCCAGTCATTGTAGAAAGATTACTGAGTGGAAAGTAGGATCCTTGAATTCTTCTTTCAGCTCGTAGTCCACGTGCTGGGTGAACTGGGTTAAGTCACAGACCCTTAGCAGAGAAAGAAGTTTTCAGGAGAGTTTATTCCCTCGGGCAGTAGTTCTCAAGCTATGGTTCGTATCAGAGTTGCCTTGGAGGATTTGTTAAACCTTGATAGGTCGGCCCCACCACCAGAGTTTCTGATTTAGCGTATCTGGAGGGGCGGGGGTGAAGATTTACATTTCCAATGAGTTCCCAGGTGAAACCGATGCTGCTGACTTGGCCCTCTCACTTTGAGAACCCTTGCGTTGGGGAAACAAACCACATTCTTTCCTGGCTACCTCTCCTCTTGTTTCTCAGGGCAGTGTTTCCTGGTCGGCCCGGTCTGCACCTCTGGGCTCTCACTGAGGGCTGCTCCACTACAGCAGCCCCGGGGGAGAACAGCAAGAACCACAGTCCTGGCTCCTTCCTTCCTTCCTTTCCTTCTAAGGAAGCATCGCGTCCCTGGAGCTGCCTTCAACTGCTCTCACCTGCCCCACCGGGTCAGCGGTTCAGCGCTCCCAGTAAAGTGCCAGGCCTCCTCCAAGACTGCGCATTGAGCAATCCCACAGCTGAGTGTTTGTCCCTGGCACTTCATGCTTCACAACCAGCACCACCCTCTCTGTGGCCTCCTCTAGAAGGTTCTCTGCTCAGACCTCCTGGCCTGGGAGATGGTGAGTCACTGGACTTATTAGTTGGGTAACACATACACTCTCAGGGCAGTTATACCCACACCGTCTGAGGGGCTTTTGAAAAGCTTATTTTCTCGAGCTCTATAGGTTAGAGAACAGCAAGTTGAATGGTCCTGGGCAAAGAAAGAGTAAATCTTTGTTGGTTGGGGGGAGTGGGGGAATAGGAAATAAAGAAACAATGTGCCTCATTAACGATGCATGAAGAGACCTAGCTTACCTCTTCAATAATTTAAGCTAATCGTTGAACCCATAAAGAATTGTGGAGAATGGTTTGCCAATGAGTGCTGTATACGCTCCCCTCTGGAAGCTGGGCAGAATAATTAAGGGACAGATCCACGGGCTTCGCTCCTGCAAGCCTTCCCTCCCAGGGCATCTTGCCTTCTCTAATCACCATTGTAGGTGGTTTTTACTAGAATCTTTACCACACTGGAACAACTAATAAACATGATTTATTGTCACTCCAGACTCTTTCTTAACTGCCCTCTGTTTTAGGGACTTCCCGGGGCTCCAGAATTTATGTGGCTCCAAGCCCAGCCCCTGCTGCCTGGCTTTCTTCCTGCTCACGTATAGATAAAACCTCTACTTTAGCCTTGCTGGATTCTTCCGTGAACCCCAAATGTGCTGCTGCATGCTTCTTGACTCAATGTGTGTTTTCACACTCTTCATGCACTCTGAAATGCCTTTCTGCACCTTCCTGGTTTCCCTGCCCTTCCTACCCCTGCACATCTACTTTATGAAGTCTTGCTCACTGCTCCAATCCACTGATCCATGTTTGTTCTTTGCCAGATATCATATGTGTGCTTCTGACACTGTCTGTCTCTGATACTGTTGAGTGGGTTAGACTTGTCTCCCCCTTTTAAAAGAAGCCTGCGGGCTGGGATTTTATCTCCTACGTCTCTGGACGCTTAACAAAGCTTTGATGTGTTATTTGCCTGTTGGTAGATGCCCGAGAAACAATTGGCCGCCTACTTTGAGCTCATATTCCTGTATTCCTGCTGCCAATGTTTTTGCATGTGCATGGTGCACAATAAATGCTATCAATGACAGTAGCTCCTCAGTCTGCTGCTATACCTGTTATCCCATGAATTGTCATTAGATAGCCATTATCTTCCCACCCCAGTCACCAACCATTTAATCTAAAACTTAAAGGAAAAGGTTCAGAGCGGTTTGGGAAACTGTTAATTGGTGGATGTGGGTTACAAATTCAGGTCCATCTAACCCTGGAAAGGGTCCCTTCCTAAAGACCCCACCCCCGTCCTAGATTATTGGGGCAAGAAGTATAAGGATCAAAGCCTTGTCCAATGTCACAGTGAAGCAATTTATTGAAGAGATACATTAAAATATATTACATTTTCATTGGTCTTATATACAATTATATTACTTACAGAGGATAAGACTAGAAGTTCGTTCCCTCCCACATTTGTGTTGGTGAACTCCCATCTGAAATGGAGGGCACACTTTCTCTATTGGCTCTTGTTGTCTTTTCTACCCCCCATGTCTATCATATAAGACATGTGAGATAATGATAGTTTAGATCTTTTCAGTGGCTGATAGGAATCTATTTTAACCAACAGGGGTTTTATAGGGCCTGATGCCTCCTAAGTCTCCATGGGAGAAATTGCCTGAAACATCCTGCCTCATGCTCCCACGGGAGCCAGGGCCCTTATGATTATGTATAAGAAGTTCCTATAACTGCTTTAACTAATAACATTTTAATTTAATGCATTTTATGTTTCCATATTTATTGTGCTCCAATCGTGTTTTATGAGGAGAATGAACGTGGAAACCGATTTGGCTGATATTTAGTATGTATGCACAGTGTACTTTCCTCAAGAGGTTCCCCTGCTGAGCATAAATGTAAAATAAATACAAATAAATTAAACTCTTTGATAGGCCTCCGGAGTGCCCCAGCCTCGCTGATCCAGCCATCCCCTTCCCTCCCCTTAAAGAATTCTCTGCAGAAACCAATATACTGTTTAGAACCAAATCCCCTTACAAGATTGGGTTTCCTCTTTCAAGCTCAGATGGGCAGCCATGTTGCTTGCCAAACAACCTGAAAGGTGATTCCAGTTCTGGTGCTCTCCAGCTGATGAAGAACCTTTCCTTGGAAGAAGGAAGAGTGAGAAGGGAATCTTGACCTTCCCTTCCATTGAGAATCCTTTCTTGCTATTATCCAAAGAGAAAAGGGTAAGGTTTTTTTTTTCTGGTTAAAGTGTATTCAAAATTATTTTTTTTAGACTTTGAAAGTAAAACATTTTGGGAGTTGAAACTATTCCTTTTTGTATCAACAGAAAAGTAATTTGGAAGCAATTATGAATATCAATTGATACCAGTATCATTAATTCAAAAATACCTGCCTTAAAGAGTAAATAGAACAAAGTACTCCCAGTTTATCAAAATCTTCAATACGTAGAAAAGATTGAGATTATCTATATGCAGCTGGTAGATCTTAAGAGAATACTGGAGAGGAGGGCATCCAGCTTCCAAAGTGCTCCATAATGAGACAAGAATAAATCTCAGCTTCTAATTCCTTCTGGAGTCTCTTAGAGACAAGTTCATAGCATTAATGCCCAGAGGCATTAAAGAAAAGGAAAACTGGTCCTCTGGAGTGGTCTGGAATGACCTAGGCAGGTGCTACTCAGGGATTTGATGACTTTGAAGATTTCTGCTGGTCCTAGGATTCTATTAAACATCCTATCCTTTTGTTCTAATGAATCTATGTTATCAGATCCTGTGGTGACATAGTCTAAGTGTGAAGCATGAAAAAGGGAAAATGGAAACTAATGTAAATTGTCTGCTTTATTCCAGGAACTATGCTATTATATCTTGTTTTATTTCCTCTAAAACTATAAGCATCATCCTGTGATCCATTTTTCATAGTTGAAGAACTTAAAGCTCTAAGAAGTTAGGTAGCTGCGCTGTGTCAGTGGGAAAGGTGGGACTGAAACCAAGAACGTGTGATGGCGTGTTCCCTCTGCCTCCCCACGTAGCACCCAGAGATGACGGAAGGAGGGGTGCCCCAGAATTTCAAGGGGCAGTTAGAATTTCAGTTGGAATTGAAAGAAAAGTGGCATATGGGAAATTCAAAACCTAGGGGATGAACATACTAAGGAAAAAGACGTTTGCAAATTCACATCTGTAAAATGAGATGAGAAAATGAGTAAACTGGTTGAGTTGGAAAAGAAACTTCATAGGAAGCATAGGGTGAGAGATACTACAGACTGGATCATGCTTTCATTATTCATTTTTGCAGGCCTCAAAAATTTGTTCTTCACAGTCACCCCTGTCTTTTCTCCAGGTTGGTGTTACTAGAGGAAGTCAAATCTGTGTGCAGCTTGCTAGGCCAACTGTGAATAAGGAGTCTTCTGTAGAGATACTGTTTAGATAAAGCCTCATAGAAAGCCAGGAGCAGCCTAGTGTGCTAATGCATTAACGAGGGAGGAAAGGTTAGCATGTTCAAGAAAATAAGACCACAGCCACTGGAGCACAGGGGGCTGCATGGAAAAGTGACACAAGGGCGCAGAGGAGGGGTACACGGGGGCAGGGTCACATTCAGCCTCGTGGGCCATGGCAACAGATTTGATTATGTATGAAGTTTAAGGGGAAGAACTAAGGGCTTATAAGTAGGGAAATAAGATGATCCACTGTGGTATATGTGAAACTGCTGTGTGAGCCAACTACACTCAAATAAAAAATAAATAAATAAAATGATCCCCTGGTTGTGGGGTGACGAAAAGTTTGAAGGAGGGTGTAACTCCATACTTGACAATTGTATTAATCCAGGCCAGAGATCATGGTGTCCTGAATGAAGGGGGAAGAGGTGGGGGTGGAGAGAAATGTATGAACTTAGAGACCTGTCTTGAGGCTGGATTTGTCAGTGCTTGGTGATGATGTAGATTTTGGTAGTAAGATAAAATAACCCATCAGGGAAGGGTTTCTGGTTTGAGCAGCTCAGGAATTCAGCTAGTGACCGATTATGTTGAAGACTCTGTGAGTCATTTAAGAGATGTCCAGTAGAGAGCTGGCTACTTGTCCAGCTTGAACTGGAGCGCCAAAGATTCATAGCTGGCTTTGTCCTTAGGGAAATACTGAGATCAAAATATGAGGAGGATTGCCCAATAAGATACAGGATATCAAGTTACATTTGAGTTTTATGCAAACAATGAGTATTTTGGAGGGACTTTTTATTGTTTGGGACACATTCATTAAAGTCAACATTAACTGAGTATCCTGTTTTTCTATGTGCCACCTTATATAAGAACATCCCCCTACCTACCCCTTTTTCCGAGTCACTCCTCTTGTCCTTCCTTCCTCTCACAGGAAAAGGAGGCTCTTCATGTTCCTTGGCAAGCCTGATTCTGTTTTCTGTGCTACCTGCTGCAGGGCCCTCATTTCACAATTATCTTTTTTCCCTTTCTGTGGTTATTTTGAAGCATTTTACAATTCTGTGTGTGTGTGTGTGTGTGTGTGTGTGTGTGTGTGCGTGCGCATTTCCTCTTTCTGCCTTACATTGGTTGATGTGTACTTTTAATCACTTCCTATTTTCTTCTCTTACTTTCACTCCCAAAATAATTTTAAAATGCCTTATTTTCTTTTCTGTCTTCCGTCTCTGAGCTTCAGGTAGTGAATCAGACCTATTAATACACACTCTTCTCTGCTTCTCTCCCTGTTTAGTAAGAGAAGGCTGCCAGCCTAACAAGTAACTAATGCCTTCGATTTTTGTAGGGTTTTTATTATTTTCAGTGTTCTTATTGTATGAGGTTGTTTTAGTCAACATTCCAAATTTGAAATATAAAATCATGCTTTGATAGAACAAGAGGAAAACTTAGGACCATGTTACTAAATTCTTCAGCTCACAGGTAAGGGCACTGATGTTTGGAGAGTGGCCTGAAGGGTACAATTGGTTAGTGTCCAACTTGGAATTAGAACCCAAGGCTCTTTACCCAGGCAGTCTAAAGCCAGGTAAGTGTAGGGCCAGGAAATAAAGGCCAAAGTCAAGTATAGTGAATATTCACAATAGGAAATTATACACGTCCTTGAGGATTCTGTATCTACATAAATTACTTGGGATTCTTCTGCATACAAGCTTTGTCTCTTCTCCCCATCTAATCATTTATTTATATCAATATGGACTCATGGATATCTATTTGATACTTTGGTTTAAAATCCAATAGTACATAATTTATTGATTTTTTGCTCAGATTTATTCAGCTTTGTTTATCTTTTTCTTTGCACTGCCTTACTTTCTGACACTACTTTTGGGTTTGTTTATTGGGAGAGCTCCTGTGTCCTTTGACACACTCCCATCATTTAAAAAAATATTTTCCTTTTTCTTTTCCTTTTCTTTCAAATGTAAATCCAAGTTAGTTAACATATAGTGTAATAATGATTTCAGGAATAGAATTTAGTGATTTATGTAAAAGCAGCCAAACCCAACAAAGGAAAATAAAACAAACTTTATTTTTATAAATACATATATTAAGTAAATGGTATTTAAAACTAAAATGTTTACAAGGATAACACCAAACTTGAAGAATGGGTAACTCTGGAGAAAGATTGGGGTTGGTGTAGACAATCAAGGAGAGATTTAGCTTCATTACTAATGTTAAATTCTCATTTTCTTTTCACAGTGAGAACAATCTATTTCTAATACATAAATTTAAAATAAATAATTTTGAAAGTGAAAGTTCTGCTCTTCAACCTAGAATCCCACATATTCTCAAGAAATCTGTAAAAATCTGCAAGTGTAATTTGAGCTTTGTTTGTTTCTCCTTACGTTTCTATCAATATTTGCTTTCTATATTTTAAACCTATCCTGTGAGGTGCAAAAAACCTCATTTTCTCATCTTTTTGACAAGTTCAATTTTTATCAAATGGAATTTCTGTATTTTCACCTGAAGTTCTATTTTGTTTGATGATAGTATTTCTATGCCTGCTTTTTCCATTTAGATTTGCCTGATCATTCTTTGTCCATTTTCTGATTTTAACCCTTTTTCTGTCATTTTTTGTGTCATCTGCAACCAGAGTACCTCTGCTTTCATTTTGAAATTTTATTCAGTTTCATCAATTTGCTCTGCCTTTTTATGGTAATCATTTTTCTATGATTGAGCTAATTCTTGCAATCATTTTTTTCTGCCTCCTTTATATTCTTAGTGTTTGCTTACTTTTTCCTAAAGTATTATTATTTTTCAAGTTGTAACTTCTCTTTCCGTTACTCAGGTGTGGTGGTTCTCAAAGTTTAGAGTGCGTCAGAGTTATCTGGAGGGTTTGTGGCAACAGTGGCTGCTGGGTCCTGCTTTCAGAGTTTCAAAACTTCATTTATTAGTTCTGAAGAGGGCCCAGGTGATAATGATGTTGCTGGTTAGTGCACAACATTTGGAGAAACATTGCTCTAGTGGGTACTCTTAATTTTTAAAGAACTAATCACTTTATATTTCTTATAAACATCTTTGTTTAATCAACATTTTTGCCTTCTTTGCAAAACGGTAAGAATCTTATCACTCTCCCCCTATCCCTTTTCCAGGACATTGGTCACATATAAGATTCTACTGACAGATGGGTATAATATTTTTATATTATGCAACACTCTCAAATCTTTCTTGAATTACTTCTTTGCTCACCAGCATTTCCTTTATCACAAAGTACAGTAGTATAGAAGTATCAATATTACAATCATACATGAGGTTTGTTTTTTTCTTGTTTAGATACTTTTTAAATTTTATTGTAGTACATCTTGATTTATTTTTTTAATGGGCTCAGGGTAGTTAGTAATCAGGTATTTGCAGGGTCTTAGTCCACCTACTAAGTTTTAATTATTTTAAAAGTAAAGTTTACTTTTTAGAACATTTTTAGGTTTACAGAAAAATCATGAAGCTAGTACAGTTTCCATATATCTTGTGCCCAGTTTCCCATATTATTAACATCTTACATTAATATGATATGTTTGTTATAATCAATGAACTTACATGGATGCATTATTAATAACTAAACCCCATATTTATTCAGATTTCCTTAGTTGTTAGCTAAGGTCCTCTCCCTGGTCTGGAATCCTATCCAGGATACCACCTTACATTTTCTGGTTACCATGTTTATTTAGGTTCCTCCTGCCTGGGGCAGTTTCTCAGACTTTTCCTGATTTTGGTGACATTGATAATTTTGAGTAGTTTTAGAAGGAAGTCACCATTTAGAGCCGGCACTTAAAAAATAGGAGGCGTGCCTGGGTGGCTCAGTCAGTTAAGTATCCGACTCTTGGTCTCAGCTCAGGTCATGATTTCATGTTTTTGTGGGTTGACGCCCTATGTGGGGCTCAAGCGCAGCGCCTGCTTAGGATCCTCTCTCTCTCTCTCTCTCTTTCCCCCTGACCCCCCAATCATGCTGTCTCTGTCTCTCTCAAAATAAATAAATGAGCTTAAAAAAATATGCTCCACATCCTTGAGGATGCTGTATCTACATAAATGATTTGGGATTCTTTGCACACAAGCTTTGTCTATTCTCCCCATTTTATTTATTCATTTTATTTATTCATCTAATTATTTATTTATATCAATATGGACTCATGGATATTTATTTTATACATTGGTTTAAAATCCAATAGTACATTATTTATTTATTTTTTGCTCAAATTTGTTCAGCTTTGTTTATCTTTTTCTTTGCGCTGCCTTACTTTCTGGCACGGCTTTTGGGTTTGTTTATTGGGGGAGCTCCTGTGTCCTTTGATACATTCCCATCATGTAAAAAAAATATTTTTTTCCCTTTCCTTTTCTTTAAAACTTAAATCCAAGTTAGTTAACATATAGTGTAATAATGATTTCAGGAATCACATTTAGTGATTCATCGCTTACATATAACACCCAGTGCTCATCCCAGCAAGTGTCCTCCTTAATGCCCATCATCCATGTACCCATCCCCCCACCAGACACCTTTCCAGCAACTCTCAGTCTGTTCTCTGTATTTAAGAGTCTCTTATGGTTTGTCTCCCTGTCTTTTAAAAATCTCTTTCTTGACACTGTCTTCCCTTCTGACACACAATGTGCTCCAGGCTTATTTTGGAAATGTACCGCTTCAGACCTATAATCAACCATTTCTCCAAGGAGCCTCGCTTTTGAGAAGGGTATTAGGAACCAAGATCTGGCACAAGATCTGTTCATTGCCACTGGGGTCTCCTTGCCTCTAAGGCCTCTCAGCTAAAAGAGCCAGAAGACATATGTACGCATACTACTCTGTATATCTATAGTATCGATAGATTTAGATCTATCTATATATAATCTATATTATGTCTATATAATCTATTTCCATCTATATTTATAGATAGGTAATATCCATCTGTATCTATATTAATCCAAACATGAGTTCATACGGATGTCTTCAACTCCAATCCACAAGGATGGTTCTGACCTCTTCCTCTTGTTTATCTGTAAACTTCCATCTCATATTGGCTGTCACTATCCTATACCTATTCACTTAACAGTTTGATTTCATTGTATATATTTTACAGTGTCTTGAATCCTTGAGTGTTCTTCAGGTTGCAGAGTGAGTTGTGATTCCTTCAGGTTGTCGGTTCTCTCCAAAAGCTTGGTTACATTTGCCGCTTCTAATCCCAGCACTCCTTGATGTGGGTGCCAGTTCTAACTGCCAAAGCCTGTTTCTGCCATCTTTAGGAGTTGGGCTACACGTTACTAAAGAGTTACCTAATGCTTTGTATTTGAGGCACAGAATCTCTGTTTTTCCTGGAGTAGCCAGTCACCTGAAACACCGCCCTACTTTTCATTCCCAGTGGGAAAATGGCTGGTCAGAAAAAAAAACAAAAAACAAAAAACAAAAAAAACCCCACATAAAATAGAAAGTTTCCAAGCAGACTGCTACTCTAAAAAAAGTTCCTCGGTTAAGCACACGGATGATTTCCCCAGAGTACTCTCACTTTCTCTAACTTAATCAAGCCAGAGCCTGAACAACCTCTGGAATTAGCCTCTCTTTTGTAACCATCTTTTTCTGTATGTTTTGGTGTGGTCTGCGGCCTGTTCCCTTCATCCAATTTATCCGTGTTCGATTTTTCAGAAAGCCTTCAGCATTTTTTAGTTGGCCGATTTCTCCTATTTTCCAGATTTTATAAAATGAAAGAATACAAAAGACATTTATTGCAATTGCAGTTGAGATTTATCCAGCTCGTCTTTCTTGATGACCAACTTCAAGACAGTAAAAGTAGTCATCATATCTCTGTCATCATTCAGGAGTTCAGCCTTATACTCGGCAGCTCTTGATTATATTGTATGCTAGTTAATAAATATGTGGATAAATGAAATGAATATAGCAGCTGTACTGTGTCCTGTTTGGGGGTTACAGTTATTCAGCGATTGTATCTACATTCCTAATGAGGATATTAGTTTTCTATAGTTCGGCATTAAATGCATTGGAGGAAGAAAAAATACAGAGAAGTAAAAAGACTTCGATTTCTGATCACAGCTGCTCAGAAGAGACTATATGTTCTCTGACATCTCCAACCGTCTCCCCCGCCACACTGTTCTTAGGCCATGATGCTCATTGGCTGTGTACTGTGGAGATACGGCCTAACATCCCTTTTTGGGTTTTGCTGCCTTACCTTATAAAGGACTTCCTTTTTCTACCTCTGGGTCAAAGGCAGCTATTTTCAGTAGGAAAGGTCTGGCTGCCCCTCTCACCCCAGTAATCATGAAGCTGATGCAGGGAGAGTGGAGTGTGTGTGCTGCCTTGTGTGCTGTGTTTTGTCTAATTTATTTCTCTGCTGGTTCTAGTCAACGACCTGGTGGAGTGACCCTCACTACCATACTCTTTGGTCTGTGAAGAACTGATGGTGAACCTTGCAAGAGCCCTAAGTTTTTTATTTGTCTCCCCATCCAAGTATCTATTAGTGACATGTGGAAGTGTATAGCTATGCCTCCTATTCAGAAAGTGAGGCTTTCTGAAGTGAACCATGATACGTCATTGACAGAATCCACATTATTCAATTTCTTTCCTTGATGTTGTTGGTCTTCACACATTCAGGCAGTCTTCATCCAAATCATTAAATATCTTGTCAGAGGCCTAGTGATATATTCTGAATAAATTTTAACCTAGAATCAGCAGCTTAGCCTGACGTTGAAACATTTTTTTCAAGTCTTTAGTATCTGAAAACACTCAAAGGTGTGGTAACCAAAAATTTAGAATCATCGCTCATATTGTTCTTATGATTAACCTTAAAAAAATAGAAAACTTGGAATAAAACAATTAAAATATATTTCTAGCTCTGCTGAGTTACTGTAGAAAAGTTGAGGAATATCCCTTACCGTGATTTCAATCTATAAAATGGTTGCGTTGACTATGTATTTTCAAACATCTGTATGAGCTCTAAAATAATTCCATTGATTACATGAACTTATTATACTCTACATATTTAAGGGATGGAGGGTTTAAGCAAACAAAAATTTATATTGCCAAATACTGGCCGCTTCTGGATGTAATAAAGTCTGATATTACATTGAGGGCACAGAGTAAGAAGAAGCTGGATGTCACACATGGTGAAAATAGTCACATAGAATAATACAGCTGGTTTCTGCTATTTTGGTAGTTGGTCAATACAAGAAACCTCTTAAAGGCTAATGAAAAGTCATTGCAAATCTCAGGTTTGTGCTATTATATTATGGCCAACCCGGTGAAAATATTTCGAAGTAGCCACCTCTATAGAAAGTTTAAAGAGTACACTGGCAATATGTCTTCCCTGGCAAAGAGAACCCGTGAGCCTGTAACAAACAGACTTTTCATTATGGGGCATTTTGTTTTAGTTAGACGTAGACTGGGGAGAATTAAAAAAAAAAAGTATGAATAATACCATGGATGGTGACTGGAGTGTGTTGTTTGGTTCTGAGCTACCACCACCGGAATTACGAGGATTTAAGACTCAACCCTGCAGTAGAAAAGTGAGGAGCTGTTCCACGATCTCTGTGGGGGCCATTAAAATGGTCCAGTTGGAGCTGTTCCCATGGTCGTTGTCCCAACACCTCCTGGCCTTTTCCAGTAATACAGCTCAAGGGCTCCCCATCCCCAGTCTCCAAATCCTAGTCATGTTCAATTCTGGGGTTACCGCAAGGAGACGAAAGGGACATTTTCCCTTCATTACTGAAACTATTAATGACTTTCTTATGAGCTAGTCTTAATGTTATGTTTTTGTGTTTTTCTATATTTTTTTGTGAACTTGGATTGACAGCTCCATTGTATATGAGTCAAAAGACATGATTCTTTAAACCAAGAAAATTTATCCCACAAAACCATCTTCCAGAACTCCCTTCAAGTAATTTGCCAATCTTTGGATAAGTTCCTTCTGTCCCCTTATTTGCTTTCAGTCTTTATTTCTGTGTCCTGGGTACTTCATCACCAGCCTTAACTTTTTTCCATTTTCAAAACAAACTGGACGGCACTTTCCAGTGTCAGACTTCCAAAATCGATATGCAGATTAGGTCCCACCCCACTTCATTCCATCTCAACTTCCAGGGCCACAATGCATGGTAAGGCAGAACTTTTTAAGTACAATGTAAACTTGCTAATTGTCTCACTTGGACCAAGAAAACCAAGCTTCCTATATAACTTCATAATTTTTCAAACTTCTAGAAAAGTACCTACTTCTTTCCCCCATATCAGTTACTGGACTCAAATACAACCTTCTCTTTATTTATACTCTGTATCCATGTCCCAACTCAGAATCTAATTTCTATACTTTGATGATTATAAGAGTGTAGATAGGAAGAGGAACAGATACAGATGTAGCTATATTGGATATATGGATATATTTGATCCATCTCTTGTCATAGCAAACATCTGGAGATATGTGGATAATTGGAATCTTAAGATATGCCTCATTTGCATATCATGGCAGGTAGAACTCTTAGGCCTACAGCCCCCTCTACTGGGTGGATTTTCCAGATTTATTATGCATACCTTAAGCAGGAGGTCTTTGCCATCCTTTTTGCGTGTGTGTGTGTGTGTGTGTGTGTGTTGTGTGTGTGTGTGTGTGTGTGTGTGTGTGTCTGTCTGGGCTCCTGATCATGTTGTAATTAACTCAGAATCCTACCGTTGTTCTGACTCATAGGAACCTACATGGATTCTGTTTCAAACTAAACTCCACCTTTACCTATTCTGAAGATTTGGGAATGAGTAAGAAGCCCGTTCTGTTACATTAACTAAACAAAGAGGTCATTAGACTGAAGTGGTTCTAACACTGGTGGCAAACCAAAATCTAAACCCGTTCACGCTTCAGGGTTATAGAATTGAAACCTAAGGACAACAATCACAAACAACCAACTAGAATTTAAGCTATAGCTAATGAATACTTTCCTTACATTGCTTCTGATGCTGGCAGGGAGGGTCCTAGAACCCAGAGCGGGTCCTGCAGGATGAGCCAAGGGGGTCCTTGGCTTTACGCAGGATGGAAATCAAATGTGAGCCAGCAAGAAGTGAGAGCAGACTTTACTGAAGATAGAGAGAGGGCAAATAGGGAAACACAGGAGTCAGAGGAGCAGAACATGAGTCTCATCTTTGTTCTGAGTCTGGGGTTTTTATTGAGGATGATAGTCTGGTGTAAGTGTCCCTCAGTATCCAGGAACTGGTTAGAACAACGACAAGGGTCCAGGTGTTATTCCTTAGAGCAAGGGGACCTAGGCATTGAGATGCCTAGTGCTGGTGGTCTGGAGTGCTCTTATGCCAGCCCGTCTGGTCATTTTCACCTGGTTCTTCCTTAGATGTTATCTTTTCTAAAGACATCTTTTCTTTCTTGTCCCGTACAAAGGCATACACTATTTGCATTATGAAGCTTGTGTAAAGTGGGGTTGGGGAGGGCAGGTCATAGGAAGAATAAAATCAGGAAAAGGAGCAAAAGCAGATTTTTATGGATCCTTCAGTTTCCCTGTATCATTTCTGCCTTTTCTCTATAAAAATCTCCTGAAGCTTTTCTCAGTGGAGCACTGCTAACCACTCCATGTTGGCTACTGCCCGATTCCAATCGGTTTTTTGCTCAAATAAACTTAATATTTTGCCTTATTTGTCTTTTTAAAAAAAATATTTATTTATTTTTTGGGAGAATTCAAGTAGGGGAGGGGGAGAGAGATGAGGAAAGAGGATCTGAAGCAGGCTCTGAGCTGATAGCCCAGAGCCTGACATGGGGCTCGAACCCACAAAACGCAAGATCATGACCTGAGCCAAAGTCTGACACACAACCCACTGAGCCACTCAGGTGCCCCTGCCTGATTTGTCTTCTAACAATACTTACCATAAAGATCTTTATTTACCTTTTTTCTTCTAAAAAATTGGTGTCTCATATGTGGAATTTAAGAAACAAAACAGATGAACATAGGGGAAAGGAAGGAAAATAAGATAAAAACAGAGAGGGAGACAAACCATAAGAGACTCTTAAATACAGAGAACAAACTGAGGGTTGCTGGATGGGTGTTGGGTAGGGTGATGGGCTAAATGGGTGATGGGCATGAAGGATGGCACTTGTTGGGATGAACACTGATTGTTACATGTAATTGATGAATCACTAAATTTTATTTCTGCAATCATTATTATACTATATGTTAACTAACTTGAATTTAAATGCAATTAAATTTTTTTAAATAATAAAAAATAAAAATAGAAACTCCAGTGTCATTAGCTCATCAGATTCTTTAGGGCCAGAGCCTGATTAATTGATTATTGAACACAATGTATTAGATGCCTGTTATGTATAACATACTAGGATCTGCAGATGCAGAGAAAGCTGAGAGATATTTTGTTTGATATATTTCCCTACTTGACTTTTGTGTACACTTTTAAAAATAAATAATAAACAACAAACAACCACAACAATGGAACAGATGGGGTACAGGACTTTAATTTTTTTTTTTTGTTTTTTTAGTTAGAGAGAGAGAGAATGAGTGGGATAGAGGGGAAGAGAGAAAGAGAGAGAGCATCCCAAGCAGGCTCCAGGCTCCATGCAGAGCCCAACTTAGGGCTTGATCCCATGACCCTGGGATCATGACCTGAGCCAAAATCAAGAGTCAGTTGCTCAACCGACTGAGCCACCCAGGCACCCCAGTATATGGCTTTTATAATATGTTTCCTGGCTCAGTTGGTTGAGTGTCGACTTCAGCTCAGGTCATGATCTTGCACTTTGTGAGTTTGAGCCCCTTGTCAGGCTCAATGCTGATGGTTCAGAGCCTGGAGCCTGCTTCGGATTCTGTGTCTCCCTCTCACTGCCCCTTCCCCCTCATGCTCTGTCTCTCTCTGTCTCTCAAAGTTGAATAAACATTTTAAAAAATTATGTTTCCTGAAACAATTTCATGTGTCAGAATATTCCCCTTTTCTTAAAAAAAAAAAAAAAGATACTAATTTCCCATAAACTACTCCCAGACACTTAAGTCAGCACAATCTCATAAAATCAAAGTCTTTTTTTTTTTAATTAAAAAAAAATGTTTATTTACTTGAGCGACAGAGACAGAGTGCAAGCGGGGGAGTAGAGAAAGAGGGAGATACAGAATCTAAAGCAGGCTCCAGGCTCTGAGATGTCAGCACAGAGCCCTATGTGGGACTTGAACTCACAAACCGTGAGATCATGACCTAAGCTGAGATGCTTAACCAACTGAGCCATCCAGGTGCCCTGGCAAAGTCTTGATATTGATGTTCTTCACTGAGAATTTGACCTGCCCTAGTTTGTGGTTTCTATCAGCTCTCCCAGGAGGGAGAAGGAAAATTCTTCTCAGGGTCCGCATAAACATGAGGTTCCTCAGCCTGGGGGCAGGAAGGCACCCCCATGCTGGGGCCTTTGGTTTGCAATGGAAGGAGGCCTATCTGAGTTAGGAGATCTGGTGAATCCTGACTCTTTGGAAGCAGTATATTTACATCTCTCTTTGGGGTAGAAGAGGAGAACTGGCAAAAATGGAAACTAAAAGAAATGTTCAATTTTAAATCTTTTGGGTAATACTAAACTGCAAATATCAGTAGTGTAGTCTGTGTATGTCTGGTACGCAGAGACACGCAATTATGCAGTGACTTTTAAATTAATTGGCAAAAGATACACATGCATGGAAATTTTAAGTCACACGACATCAATTATGTCTTTTAGATACTTGTTAGCAAAAAATGGTCTTTATTATCGTTATCAATTATTATCATCATCATAGTTGACATTTATTGGTCATTCATTGTTTTTAACTCTTCTGTAATTATTATTCTTTTGTAGGCAATGCTGGAAATCAGTTTGGATTGTTGGTGGTCTTATGGAGACAGAACATAGCTACCTGAGGGAGTAAATGTCACTGTGTCATTACGTTCGTGACAGTGCTTAGGAATCTAGAGGCTCCCAATGAGAATATGGAGTTTGAAGCATCCCTCAGCCCAGCTACCTGGGCCAGGTAAGTAACGTTTTTTGAAGTCTGAGAACATAAGCAGGAAAAAGTTAATCTGTAGGATAAAGGACAGAGTTTTAGAGACAAATTTCCTTTCTTTTTTTCCTTCCCTTCAGTCTCCCTTCCTCACACTCCCCACCTTTCCTTCCTCCTTTTCTTTTTGTTTCTAAGACATAAGTATTTAAAGCCCCTGGACCTTCTCTGTAATCTTTGGCAGGTACTTTGTTTGGTTTTAGGGTGGGTGGTACTTTATTTATTTATTATTTTTTAATCAGTTTCTTTTTTTTTTTCAAGTTTATTTGTTTTGAGAGAGAGAAAGTAACAGGATGAGTGGGGGAGGGGCAGAGAGAGAGAATCCCAAGCAGGCAGCCTGCTGTGGTGCTGTCATCATGGAGCCCAGTGTGGGACTCATACTCAGGGACCCTGAGATGTGAGATACTGACCTGAGCTGAAGCCAAGAGTGGGACGCTTAAGGGACTTAGCCACCCAGGTGCCCCAGTGAGTAGTCTTTTAAACTCAGTACAATGATCTGTTTACTATCGAATTGTTTGTGATAAACCAGGAGCCATATATGAAGGCAAAAGACCTCCCTGTTAATAATCCTTAAGAAATAGAGTATTGGGACTCTTGGGTGGCTCAGTTGGTTAAGCATCCATGATGCTTGATTTTCGTTCAGATCATGATCTCACGATCCTGAGATCGAATGCTGCCCTGCTGCTTTTGGGCACAGAACCTGCTAAAAGTTCTCTCTCTCTCCCTCTCCCTCTGCCCCTCCCCCCCTTCTCTCTCAGAATAAAATAATAACAATAATACAGTATTATATAATGGGACCAAGAATGAACTATTTTAAAACTGGCCAGATGGGCAGCATTAAACAGATGGCAGAAACATCTCTTTAGAAGTTAGAGATTAGTGTTAAAATTTATACTGAGTAGAGCAGAGGTGTTTTAATGTTTATCCTTTTGTAATTCTTCTTAGAATTAGATTTTCTTAAATTAGTGACACTTCCCCTTGGGAGTGGGGAATTGTAGAAAAGCATGCTTTACACATTCCCAGGACCAACATCTCAGAGTAGCTCCCCACCTTCCCCAAGACTGAGTCTCTTTACAGAGAATACTAGTTCTCTCTGGTACAATGATTCTTATTAAAGTCAACTTTCAGGAAAAGAACCAAGGGTAATTTTCATGAATGTTGACAATGACTAAGAGCTGATAGTTAATTTTTCCACTCCTCCTTATATTTACATTTTAATGGGAACAGTGTTTGAAACAAGAGGACTGAAAGTTAGATCCTGGAATTTTAAGTCTTCTTGTTGAGTTGTTGAGGAGTGTGTTTCTAGAAGGAGGCATGGATTCTTTCTGGTACCCCTCTCCTTCCCCTTCCCCTTTTCTTTCTGAATCATATTATATAGGCATCTAACAATAATGAAGACAAGTAAATAAGAAACCTGGTTCAGCCATTTGCCAGAAATAGACTTTTGGGCAAATTTTTTACCCTATCTCAGAATTTCACTTTGCTCATCTGTAAAATCAGCTAAGGAGTACATTAAGTCATATATAAGGTGTTATGTCTAGCTTCTGATGTTAGCCCTTCTTCAGGCATGGTAAGCATTTGTTTCCCAGAAGTGAACCGAATGATACTCATCTCTACCCTGTAACCAAAATAAAACCCGTGCCTATAATCATTGATTCTCCCAAGCACATGCACCAAAAGTTGGCAACATATCTTGCATTAACTATTGTGGGAAGTGTAATGTGAGTGACATCTGGGATATTAGACATAACTTTAAATCATAATGACAGAAAGAGAAGAAAGTCCTTATAATTAGGAAATTATTATTAAACTATAACTTAAAATATTGTTCAAAGGGCTACCGATAAGGCAGAGTGATAGAGACAAATAGAAAAAACAAAAGGTGAGAAATCAATGATGGATGGAAGGATATAAGAAAACTACAAAGACAGCAGAAGAAGACCAAGGATCCTGAGAGAGAGTGAGCAGGGAAGACAGATCCATGTATAACATCATGTTAAAAACACGTTTGAGCTGCTACATGGTGGGAAGCATGGCATGGGAGCCTCTGCTTGATATGGAAAGATAAGAAATTTTCTAAGGAAAGGGACTATGAGGAAATCAGAAGGATGGACATTGCTTTTCTGTTTGTTCAGGCTGTTCTGAAGAATGGTCTCCCGGGCGCTTCTGGCTCAGGTTGCGCAAAGGCAAAACAAAGTGACAGCAATGGTTACACATTTCAGTCTGGAAGTGCATTTCTGTCATAGAGTTCCCAGTCATTTTGATCCAGTAGGTTTCTTCTTCTTCTTTTTTTAAAGACTCCTAGCCAGGCTGCAATGATGAAGGCTTCCCTGTTGAGAAAGCCAGGAGGCAGGCAGTTCTGCACACTTGCTCTTTAGGTCGACCTTTGTTAGAGATGATGTGACATTTTCTCTTTTTCCAAGCCCCAAATTAATTCTAGGCATCTCATCAGTCTGTTTTCAAAATCATGTCATCCTAGTTTTCTCCCATCAAACATGTAGATGGTGAGTCTTTGTGATAAGGCACCCATTTCTAGCTTCCTTGCTGTTCTCCTTCTTGCCTGGGATGGGGGGCACATCCAGGAATTATCAGCAGTTTGTATTGTAGGTACTTTAGTCACTTGAATTTGTGTTTTCTAATCTTTGACATGCGAAGTTAAAGATAACATGAGACCAGTTCTTTTATCAGGCGGGATTTGCTCAGCTTGCAATATACAGTTCCACTAATTGCTCATTCAGTAAGGAGCTGCTGAGGATGTTGCTACTTGAAGGTTGGGGCAGAGGATAGACAGAAACGTTGCTGCATACTTTGTTCTAAGTGAAAATCAGAGAGGCGATGATTCATTTTCTGAGGGTTGTGTTATCAGTTACTGTGCTCTCTTTTCCTCTGTAGTTCACAGCCATAGTGTTTTTTGATGAGACTATGTGGCTAATGTAAAACAAAACAAAACATCCAATAAACCAAATCAACGGAGTGAATTTAAAGATCGGATTGACTTTTTTTCAACAAGTCATTAATAGGGCACCACTGATGGGGTTTTGGAGTGGTGGGGGTCCGGAGTTGATGGTCAAGAAAGAATTCCTGAGACGTCTTGGGTGCAAATAGGTGATTTTATTCAAGCATGGGGACAGGATCCATGGGCAGAAAGAGCTGCATTGGGATTGTGAGGAGTGACTGGTTATGTACTATGGAGTTGGGGGAGGTAAAGGCCAAAGGAAGGCCTCCAGAAGGACTTTCCTTTGCTAAAGAGGACTCACAAGATGCCTGGGGCCTTGCTCTTGTCAGGCTAGGGCTGTTTTCCCTCTAGTAAGGCATTAACTAGACAGTAGGGGTTCCTGAAGAAATGTTAAACTCTGTACTTGCCTGAAGATTGTCAATGGGCTGCAGGTTATTGTTAGAAATAAGCCTATCGACCCAATCACAGGAGGGACACGCAGACTTGGAGCACAGTGAAACGAGGCTTTAATCAATGTTCTTGCAAGAGTAGGTGTCTGATGGACAAGCACACTTGGGGCTGTTATAGCAGACAGTTTATCTCCTAGCGTGTAAGCCCCTCTCCTGGCTCCTCATTGGCTGAGTACTGCAGAGGTTACATCCTTATCCGGACATTGCCTATGCCCATATAAGGCAAAAAGTAGTCTGGAACAAATGTACGTTCCTTGAGGTGACACAGAGACATTGAATCCCTCTTCACTTTGTTCTCTGGCACATGTTCATGGCAAAGCCCAAGAAAATAAGCCTGCCAAACAGAGAGGGTAAGAAGAACCAGGAAGTGAAGTGTCTAAGGGTTTGGACTCCATTGTTGGGCATTTGGGGGGGGGGGGGTTGTACATATTTCCAATAGGTTGTAAACCTATTGTTAATTAGACAGCACAGCTTTCATTTGGTATTTCTGAATATGAATCATCTGCCTTACTTCTAACAGCTGTGAAGAAATTTAATTTTACCTGCCATTTCCTTCTTGGGTTTGTTCCCCACATCCCTGTGGAGGGGAGTGTGATGTTGGGGCTCCAGGAAACTGAGGGTATAGGTGTTGGGAGATGAGGCTATTGATAAGATTGCATTTTTTTCTTGTCATTTACTAAGGTATTTGTTAACTGATAGAGACTCATGCCCTGCATGACTGTGATCTCTATCAGTTAACCATTTGTTTTCTTTCCTTTCCTTTGTTCTTGGACAGCCAGAAGTGTCTGGGGAATGTCACACACATCCCACCTGGGAGGGGGCGGTGTCGTTAGCTTGTGCTTTGCCCTCAGCTTGCCTCACGTTCCCTCATCAACATCACATGTAGCAATTAGAGAAGAGCCCTGAGGAGTTGTGCAAAATGCAAGGTTTTTATATGCAGAAGGAAGGTGGGACAAGGGAACTAAAAGAATAGATTATATTAGGGGAAGTCTTATCATTCGATGACCTCACCAGTGTTCATCAGGAGATTCCAGACTGATTGGTTTAGAATTCCATGCCCAGGAGAGGCTGCAGCTGCAGTTAGGTTAGGTGTTATCTTGGGGGTTACCAGAAATGACTATTTTTAAAGAATCATGGACAGTGTCTAGGAATGGAGTGGATCTGGCATTGTCCTCGAGACCCTTTGTGGACACTATGGCGACATTGCAAGAGACGTGCATTTTCATATAGAAGGTTGCTCAAGAAGACTGTCCTGGTCTGATGTGTCGTGGGTGGAATCAGCATTGTTTTTTTTAGGGGAGGAAGTGCTCCAGATGAATATACAAACTAAAACAGGAATCTCGGGACCTAGGTTTAGCTACTAATCAGGACCAAATCTCTGGCAGGAGCCTTAGCCTCAGTGTGGGCTGACCAACTGAGATTTCTCTGGGCTAGCTTCTCCATGCAAAACATTGTCTTGGGGCCAGATTTTAAGGTTGGGAAGCACATTTTGTAATCTGCGTCCTGTGCCTGCAAGATTTCTTCAGCATAGTCCTAGGAAGTCAGAAGCAATCTAGTTTATACTGTCTTGATCATGCCCTTACTTTGTATTTTCTCTGAATTTTCTAGCTACGGTTTGGGTAACATTCTTTGATGTTATCTTGGTCTTGGGTCCTCCCAGCTTTCCTCTTAGGATTCTATGGAGTTTGCAAGCAGGTGTCTGTGTCTCCCCCGTATCCTGCTCATTAAGGATATGGTAAACACTCGTGAAAGGAATGCATGAATGCATGTATGCCTTCTACACTGAAAAGCACTACTCACTGAATTCCCTCACTGAAAACACAGAAAAAAAACCACCAAAAAACAAAAACGAGGTGACTTTCTTAGAGTCAACCAACTTCTCTTGCCTTGTGCATTCATTTGTTCATCACACAAACATGTATTAGGTACCATGAAGAATGAAAAGGTAGATTAACAGATGGGGAAATTTCTGTTTATTCAGGGCACATTTGAAAGGTGGTGTGGAGTAAATACAGTGGAGAGTAAAATATGCTCACTGCTTTTAAACAACCGTAGTCGAGTGAACTATCCAAGGAGGTAAACACAGAGTTCATTTGAAATGTGTTAGTTATTGTAACAGAGATGCGTCCATGGTGCTACGCAAACACAGAGGGGTAGAGCTGATCGGGGAACATGCTAAGCTAAGAGTTTCAACCTTGATCATTGAAGGGAAAGTAACTTGGCAGAGGTGGGAGGCTGGGGGGCACAGGAACAAAAGGAGCAAAAAGAATTGAAGTGCAGGGCGTCCGATGTTCAGTCCGACACCTTACACCATACCAAACGAATGAATGAAGAAAGCGCTGCTTTGCATGGCCCATTAACTTTCCAACGATCCTCTGCCGCATTCGCACAGCCATTAGAGAATTCTTTTCAGGGTGTTTCCCTATTATAGCCATTTGGAGATGTGAGAAATTACACTCAACAGCCCAGAAAACTACCCCCAGAGCTTTCATTAGCATCTGCGTATCATCTCCTTGTGCTGGTAAATATCTAGATTGTCGGCTCCAGTCACTCTACCCCAGTCTTAATGCGAGCAAATAAAACCCAAGCACTCATCAGAAAATAAAATATTTACCCTGCACACTACCATAAACAAAGCTACTGGAACGGCGTACCATTTTAATAACCATTGTGTACAGGAATGTTGTAAGATAAATGCTGTATTTTCTCCAGAACATAAAGATACGCTGGCGGTAATCACAGGAAATGTGCGGAACTGGGATCTCTCCAGGAGGAGGGAGTGGGTGACTATAAGGCAGTGTCCTCTGCTGATGTATTGATGATTCCTTCTTCCCTTCTTATGTATTGGAAGTGACTATATTCAGGCATTTTGGCAATAAGTTTGTTACTATGTATAGCTCTAAAGAAGAACGGTTGTGCAAGGGTAATCTCAAAGAGGAGTTACGGTAACTCCCTAGTCTTTTAATGTGTATTATCTATTATCTGCTGCTTCTGAAACCACAGTGGACATTGAAGATTAAGACTTTTTTTTAAGTTTATTTTGGGCTTTCATCTGGAGCTGAAGAAAAAGCTACAGTCAGTCTGTATTTATTCTACTGCTATGACTCTACAGGGCTCAGGCTTCATAGGTATTTGAGGCCCTCTGTGAAATGAGTGCTGGCCACTCCAGCTCTACTCTGATCTTTGAGTCTCAATTTTCTTTTCCCCAAGTAATTTCAAACTTTCATGCCTAGTTGATTTTGTTTCCTCCGGGTCAACTCCTATGCATCCAGGAATACCTGCATCCCAGAGGCATAGGAAAAAACTGAACCATTCTCCATCCACATAGAGTACCCGGACTGCAGGTATGCATGGTAATCAAGGCCAAGGGCAGTGTTTACCTTGTGCACTGCTCTAATGCCTGCACTTGGACCAGGTCTGACATAGAATAGATGCTCCATAAGCTTTTTTTTTTTAAAGTAGCCTTCGTGTCCAGCATGGAGCATACTGTGGGGCTTGAACTCAAGACCCTGAGATCAAGAGCTGAGCTGAGATCAACAGCTGGATGCCTAATCGGCTGAGGCACCCAGGTATCCCTCATAAGTATTTTTAAATTACCTTATCTCAAACATGGAGGTTTTTTGTTGTTGTTGTTTTAATTTTAATGTTTATTTATTTTTGAGAGACCGAGAGAGAGCATGCATGGGGGAGGGACAGAGAAAGACACACACACACACACACACACACACACACACAGAATCCAAAGTAGGCTCCAGGCTCTGAGCTGTCAGCACAGAGCCTGATGTGGAGCTTGAACCTGTGAACCACGAGATCATGACCTGAGCCAAAGTCTGACACTTAACTGACTGAGCCACCCAGGCACCCCTAAAACACGGAGATTTTCAGCTTGATTTTGTGAATCAGCCTCCTTGCCCTTGTTGGCTAGGCTTGGGCCATATTCACTACATGAGCGTTTGGAGGAGTTCCCCAAACACTCCCTGATTTATTCCCAGCTCCCTGATTTATGAAGTTTGCACTGACTCAGGCCGCTGAGCTCTCCTCTGTGACATATTGCCAGGGTCCAGGAGGCCTGCATTACACATGCCTCTTGCCTTCTCCTCCCCTTCCTATTCCTGGTTTTGAGTAGTATTAGTCAGGTGATATGCTGCCACTTTCAAAATGCTGAGAACAAAGGGGCAAAGCCTCTGTGTGATATGCAGAGGCCTTTCCCCAGAGACAGGATAAAGTGAGAATAAAAAGAAAAGCAGAAGGCACTCCCCTCAAGTGTAGGCACCCACTGAGTGTGTATTCCTCAAAGGGCAGCGACCGGCCGGACCGTGTGGGACCTGCCACGTGCCTGGGTGGGCTAAGGTCACAAGTCATGACACAAGGGAGGAGGGCAGGGAGTGAGGCCCGAGGCTGCTGGAACAGATCCCTGGAGAAGGAGACTGAACAGAGCCAGGCTTAAAAAGAAAGGAAAACTTCACATCCACAGAGAATGAGTGATGAGGTTGTGTGCCAGGAGGGTGTTAAGTCTTGGAACAAACCGGACAGGCCAGCAGACAGGCGGGCATAGCCTGTCCCCAGGAGAACTTGGACATGTGCGTGCCACAGAGCAGTGTGACACAAAGTCAGAGGCAAAGACCTAACCTGGGAGGCCTCGAATGCCGAGGTTAACATTTGGACTTTACCAACACAAATCTTTTAAGTCCCTGTGTCCCTTCTGAGCTAGACTCTTCCCAGACAATTGTGCTGGGAGAGGTTGCAAGAATATATTCTGAGTTGCTTTTTCTTCAAGAATGAGTCCTCGATGCATCCTTCCCCATTGGTCGCTTTCAAGGGACAGATGCCAGAACAGCTATGGGCTGACCCTTCTCTTTAATAGCCAAAACCGGTTTTTGGTGCTGAGTGTCTGGAGACAGGAGCTATGGTCTATGCTTGTTTGTTCGTTTTTCTCTGAAGCTCAGAGAGGACCATAACAGCCCTGGCCTGCGTCCTGAGAAGGGTAACCATTTGAAGTCCAGTTCTGATGAAAGGAGGAGGGAACGAGCCCACAAGTTTATTCTGGTTATTAATCAGTAAATTTCACTAGTCCCAGCCTCAAAATCTGAGCCGATGCCAGCGGCCACAGAATCCCCACATGCTAATTCACAGTGGAGCTGAAAAGTGAAAGCATTTTCAAATCTGTGGTGTTGCGTGAAACATTATTAAGCGTGTATTATTACCTCAGTAGATCTCAGTGGCGGTTTAACTATTAGAGAATTTCACAGCATATATAATACTATCCAAATGAATCAATACCTTAACCTCGAGGCCGATCCCTCAATTACTGTAACTACCAGTTGCTAATTGGAAGGCTTTTTACACTCTGCGCTCCCTTTAGACTGTCCACGCCGCTGGTGTGAATGCAACCAAGGAGCACAGATAAATTGAGCATGAACAATTAGACTCTTCTGCTTTGGGTGATCTAAAGAGAGACGTGAAATGCCATTACATGGCGTTGTGATTTTGAATCTCCGGGTTGAGGCTTGACTCTAGTTGACTGAATATCTTAGTCCTGGCGGGTTTGGAAGGTGGGATTTTTTTAAAGACTTGAAGCAATTCGAAAGCATCAGATGTTTTCAAATGGTAATGGAGAGTTTCACCCAGATGCTTTCTGTGCTGTGTCTAGTACAGCTCTTATCAGCCTCAGGGGTTAGGCTGGGACAGGTGTCAGTTTATGCTAATGTAGGCAAGTGGCTCTGGCCAAAGGGCCTCCTGGGATTGAACATGCCTGGGCAAGCTTGGAGACCACCGTCTTATGCTCTAACTTTGGGTTTAGCCTGAGAGCCCTTTGCTGCCCTTTGAGGAAGAGGTAAAATCACAGTGCCAAAAATCACTGAGCTCCAGTGAACAAAAAAATAAATCTGGCAGTTTTCACTTACCCTCTGAAGCAAAACAAATCAGAAATAGCTCAGTGACTGATAACCGAAGGTGTCAATGGCTTTTAATCACTCACTATTATCAATTCAGCATTTTCTGGCAGGTCACAAAACAACGGAGTGCTCCCAGGCTGGTGGAAAATAAAACTTCATCAGTTGCTCGCCGTATTCCTAAAATAATTAAATAAAACCCAGGCAAATAACCATGTTTGTGGGCCAGGTTAGTAGTACAAACGTCAATGCTGACCAAGGTTGGGCAGGCAAATGGTTTAGTATAGTGTAAGGTTTTTAAAACTGTATAATGCCTTAGGAATCCTCGGGGGATCTTGTTAAAACTCCGGCTGGAGGCCTGTCCACCAAAGTTTCCGATTGGACGGTTTTGGGTGAGGCCCGTGAATTTGCATTTCTAACAAACTCCTGGGTGATGCTGATCTGCTGGTCTCTGTGGGCCACCTGGTGAGTCCACACAGATGTCGAACGGACAGGGCTGGAGGGGACCGGATGGAAGAGTCTGCCTCGCTAACTGGAGGTAAAAAAAACTCCAGCCGGTATCCATCCATCCTGGGATGGAGGGCTGCTGTTGCCAAATCATCTCAATTTTGTGAAATCTTTCATGGCAAGCAACCAGCTCGCTATTTTTCTTTTAAAATTCTCCTCCTGAAAAGTAAGACCTATCCGTCAGGTAGGCGTGGCCAGTAGGTCACCAGTTTGAAACAGCTGGCCTTGTTACGTGTCCTGGAGATGGGGCATTATTTAGTGGAATGCCGTTAAATACAGCACATGGAAAAATAAAACTGCCCACGTCTAAAAGAGCAGAATGTAAACTGTCATCATCTGATTCTCATACTTTAGATCTCCAGGGGCTCTTTCAAAACCCAACTAAGACAAAATGAACAGGATTCTTTTCCAGGGAAAGAACATGGACATTCATCTAACGTGAGCAAGAATATTGTGGGAATTTCCTGTGTGTATCTCAATTCCTCCAAAGTGAGAAGTGGGCTCATTATGGGCATGGCATGTTGGCAAATAATATTTTTCTGTGTTTGTTTGTTTGTTTCTCTCTGTCTCTCCCTCTTCCTCTCTCTCTCAGTCTGTCTCTCTCACTCTTTCGATCTCTCTTTCTGTTGTCTACAGCAAGACCAATTAGGGCATCAGGGCTGCAGTGGGAAAATGTGAGCTGAAATAAGAGTGACATTCAGAAGAGATTTCTTTTCAAGCTCTGTGTCTTTGGGAAGCCTCCGTGCAGTGACCTTATACTTGGAATTCAGCTTTCAGCTGGTATATCCAGCATTAAAGGTGACAGGGAAAATAAAAGTCTTCCTTCCAAAGATTGTGTGTGCCTTTGGCAAAGGTTATAGATGTGATGTCTTTGAACATCCTTCTTCATGATGGCTCTGTCGCTGGAAACGGGCAGAGAAGAGAGGAAATCTGTAGTGAGCCAAAGCTGTTTTCAGGGTAATGATTGTCAAATCCTGTACCTCTTGAATGCAGAACAACAGTGGGTTTCATATTTACATCTAAATATCTGGTTTACTTACCACTTTGCTCCCTCCCTCTCCTGCCCTGCCATACCTTTGAAGACCTAGGCTAAAAAAGAGAAAAGAATGCATTTAAAAAGAGAACAGTAAAATGCCCCAGCCTCATCTAAACAAGGGATTTTTGAGGCTGGAAGCCACTCATTAACTCTTGCAGCTCTTAAACTTTTTCCTGTGGCTCACCTTGTTTTTTCGCCAGGAATAACAGAAGGCAAAAGTATAACATGTGCCCTTTCCAGTCCACTGTCCCTGCCTGAAGGGATCCAGATGTCTCTAAACGTGGTTGGTTATAGGTCATTATCATTATTTCAGGGATTATTCATTCACTATCCAGGGTGGGCTGGGGACTGGAGACAGGGACAAGAAATGTCAAACAAACCCATTTAGATGTATGATCCTGCCTGTACGTTACTATTCACCAGCACACTCCTTTCTGCTCAGGCCATTTCTGGAATATTCATAGTGTTCCCGTGAACCCATCGAAACACTACAGACCAACTCAAACTGTATCCCCCTTGAAGCTTTACATGGCAACCCCCAGGTTCTTGTGGAGTTAGGTACTTGAGCAGAACACAACGTGAGAATGAACCCATCATGCGCCCAATTGCTGACATTCCTGCTAGTGACGAATTAGGGGACCTTGACCAATCACTACCAGCCCCTTCTACACAGTCCGCCATATTGCAATGGCAAGTCTGGGACAACATTTCTTTGAGGCCTTATTCCCATATGACTCCAAGTTAGATTTCACTACATTGGTGAGATTTGAACACTGAAAAAGAGAACGACTATTTTCTGGGACAGCTGCTGGCAGAGATGTGGGCAGACTTAAATGTTGTAGCAGCGCTGTAGGGTATTTGTAGGGACTTTCAGGAAGGTGATGAAGACAGAGAACTCTTCAGTAGCCTCTTCCCTGTGATGGCTGAAGTTCACAGCTCCATCGGGGTGAAAATCCTTAATTTCTTTCTTTCCTTCTTTCTTTTTTATCTTTTATTTCTTGGTTTGGTGTCACAAGGGATTTTGTGCACAGATTTTCTGATTTTGGAGTTCTGCTAGTGGCTTCCCTGGTATACATTCCCTTTCTCCAGAAAGGCAGCTCAGTAGTTGTGCAAGCCTTTAATTCCTGTATAAAAACATTTTTGCTATGATGTCTTGAGTTTTCTTGACTAAACCCTGAAGGATACAAAGCCTCAATCCCTCATTAGCAAAACCTAGATTAAGCCATACCCACCCAATAAGTTTATTGTGAGGACTGAATGAAATAATGCGTATAAAGTGCCTGGCATGGCTCCTGGAACTACATAAACACTAAGTCCCTCCTTTATTTCACAGAACAAAGCACTAGGGCCAACACTCTAGCACTTGGTCCACAACGAATTGGTTTGTTAATATAGAGCCCAGCCCAGTCATAGACCACAGGCACTGAATAAACATGTATTGATAGAGTGATTCCTGAGTTTGGCCAAGGTAATTTCTAGCACATCTGCTACCATCTTTCATGTCACAGGTAAAGAGTCCTGGGGGGAGTCTTCCAACCATTCATTGTAAAGCACCTTGATAATTCTAGGTTTGGGGATCAAATCATCCCAGATTAAGACTATCATGTTTCCTAAAACTAACAACAGAGTTACATATTACTCTCTCACACCTTCCATCTAATGTGAAACATGGGCTGTAAATGTAGATTTAAGCTGGGTACAGGTTGAAGGCAGTTGGCTCTGGGGCCAGTTTGGGGGTGGCAGTGGCTTTGTGGGCATCATGGGTATCATTCTGTCATCCTATGTGCTCATCAGTAAGAGAACAGCAGAAATAAACTCTTGTACTTTTTATTTCTCTATAGAGTTAAGTGCAGTGATTCTTTTGTACTTTCTATAAATGTAATAGTGGTGATTTGAACTAATTTTTCTGAAGGGTCTACATTTAGGGGTTATTTATCAGGAGTATTGTTTCCTCTGTGGTGTGAGTTAGGGCAGCCAAGTAGACAAGAATTGGAATTCCATGAATGGCGCCATCTTTGTTGGAGCAGACTTTTTGGCTTATCTGCCCTTTATGTTGAAGTAAAGTTCTCCTGCCAAAGAACTCTGAAGGAGATCTATTCTTCATTTCCTGATGTATATATGTTGTTTGGTCTTGATGCACATTCCCCAAGGATACATCCTCTCTGGTCAATAATATTCTATTTCTGCTCTTCTTCAAGGAAGCATGGTAGCTTAAACTTAGTCTCTCGAGACACACTGACTTGATTCAAATACTGTGTTTGCTGGTTAATAGCTATGTGACTTTGGACGAGCAACTTAACCTGTCTGCCAGAGTTTCCTAATTCGGGGTAAAAAAGGTAAGGGTAATAATAGCATCAAGGGGTTACTGAGAACAATAAAGAAGCTATTTACATAAAGTCTGCAACAGCATCTTCTATATAATAAGTCTTTGAAACATATTATCATGCATTATTTTGGTAGACATTACATCTATAAAATAGCTTAAATTCTGGGGGGAAGATTTGCTGTGTTTTAGTAATTGATAGTCATGTAGGAAGATAAAATGTAGATGTCTTGTTTCTCTCTGGTCTCTCAGGGTTCACATCTAATGTGGAAAGGTGACCTGCATGTTAAAACTCCATACACAAGGCAGATATAAAGTGCTTTAAATTTGAAAAGAGAAACAGAAATTTCAGTGTGTGTCAAGGAAATAAGAGTGGAAGAAGCTCTCAAAGGATGGCAACACTTTAGACATGCAGTGATGACCAGTGGAACAGAGACAGGCATGGGACTGTAGGCAAAAGGATTGGAGCCACTAAGCATGGAAACACAGAATGGATATTCAGTTGGATGAGGCTCATTACTTCTGAAGAAATAGCTGTCAGACTATGAGAAAGAGAGCAGGCATATTTGGTTTGGATAATAGGCTACTTAAAAAGAATGTAATTTGTTGGTACCACTTAATTTTTTTTGAGTCTATTTATTTATTTTGAGAGAGAGAGGTAGAGAGAGAGGGAGAGAGAGCATCCCAAACAGGCTCCACACTGTCAACACAGAGCCTGACACGGGGCTCAATCTTACAAACCATGAGATCACGACTTGAGCCGAGATCTAGAGTCAGATGCTTAACCGACTGAGCCACCCAGCGCCCCTATTGGTACCAGTTTTAAGTTGAAATTTATTTTTTTGTTTAGATTTCTATGCTTATTGCAAAGTA
Source organism: Prionailurus bengalensis (assembly GCF_016509475.1). Taxonomy (NCBI): domain Eukaryota; kingdom Metazoa; phylum Chordata; class Mammalia; order Carnivora; family Felidae; genus Prionailurus; species Prionailurus bengalensis. The sequence continues at coordinate 63,337,631 of NC_057351.1, forward strand.
AAAACTAGAATGTCTAGTAACATGCATTCCAATATTATCTAGACTTGTGTTCCTATGTGCAAATGGACATGACTTTAGTTAGAAAGTGTTTGGGTTTTCCACTGTGCCATGGCTCCTACCATTGCCTATTGCCTCACATACCAGTACCTCAATCATTTGTGTTCTCACAGTTGACTCTATAGGGCCTCAAGTTTCTTCCCCTATTCTAGAGACTGAAATAGAAGGGTACAGCAATTAGAACATGAAATGGAGAGCTATAGAAGGTGTAGTGGCAGTTTTAGTGAAGAACGCCAAGTTGGATCTGCTGATGAAGTGATAAGAGGAGGTGCAGGGTTGGATGCACAAGAAAAGAGGATGAGGACCTGACTTCCTACAGAAGCAGGACAAGAGAGCCATCAGACATACCTGAAGGTGACATGTATGGTAGCCTGGATCCAGAAGTTAGCATCCAGAGGGCATGTAAATGAAGTTCCCTGAGTAGCCCACCCCAGTGTGTGACATGAGTGGAAGCCCTGTATGCTCCAGGCTCATGGGCCAGGCACACGGGTGGTCAGCCAAGTGTCTGGTCACTCCACTGCTGAGAACACTGGCTTATTGTGGCCTTGGGCATCCTTCACAACCCATGGAGCATCTTGACCTTCACTGCAATACAGAATTTTATGAACATGATATTTTTTTCTTTCAAATCTCAGCTTGAAAATGGCCTCATACCTACTGGTATCATGGTCTTAGGTGGTTTCTTTCATCTCTCTGTTATCTGAAAAATGGGGTTAATAATACATGCTTAATTGGCTTTTCTGAGGATTAAATTGTGTACACAAAATGCTTATCAAGGCATATAGTAAGGATTCTGTAAATGTTACTGATTATTATTATTATTATTATTATTATTATTACTGCGATGTTAACATTCTGAGCACCTTAGCCTACAGGTCAGCGTTCTAGGTGGCATGAGAGAGTGGGAAACTCAATCTCTGGGAACTGTAGGTTTGTTATTTTCTGCCACCCCCAGTTGGTGTGGTCTGGGGAATCACACACATGTTTTTTTGTTTTTTTTTTTTTTTTGCAAGAGAAAATGTGAGCAAAATTATATACCAAAGATCAAATAGTAGGATTATGAAGTGTTAACTTTGAAAACTAAGAAACCAGTCAGGTGCTATTAAAATAACCTAGAAATGAATTGTTATCCATGTAATTCATCAAAAATACAGTGGGCACGGTGCCTGGCACAAAATGAGTACTCACTATTGTTTACTTCTTTTTTGACACTGAGTTTAACTAATTTGCCTTTACACATATGCAATGATTACTTTTATGTGTCAACTTGACTGGCCATGGAGTGCCCGGATTAAACATTATTTCTGGGTGTGTCTGTGAGGGTGTTTCTGGATAAAATTAGATTTGAATTGGTGTACTCAGCAAAGTTGATCACCCTCCCATTGTGGGTGGGCATTATCAGATCCCTTGAAAGCATGAACAGAACAGAGAGATAGAGGAAGGAAGAATTCCCCCATTTTTCCTGCCTCACTGCTTGAGCTGGGACACCTTATCTCATTTTCTCCTGCCCTTTGATTGGGATTTACATGACTCGCTACCCTGGTTCTCAGGCCTCAGACTCGGGCTGAATTAGACCACTTGCTTTCCTGGGTCTCCAGCTTGTAGATGGCAGATGGTGGGACCTCTCAGTATCTATAACTGTGTGAGTCAATTCCTTGTGATAAAACTCTGGGTAGGTCAGTGGGTAGGTAGGGATGGATGTGGATGTGGAGATAAATATGATAGAGATAGAGACAGATGTCCTATTGATTCTCTTTCTCTGGAGAACCCTGACTCACCCGGCACATTATTTCATCTAAGTTCTCACACCTACCCTGTGAAGTAGGTATTATATCTGTCTCCATTTTAGAGACAAGGAAATGAAAGTTAAATTGCATGTTCAACACTACACAGCTAGTAAACATCAGAGCTGGTGTTTGAGCCCCGACAATCAGGCCAGGGGTCAGGGTGCTGTACATGGCCTCGTGTGAACTCTGTGCTTTAGGAACCCGCAGCCCCAGATGAGATGGATGTGCAGAATACATTCCACATGTGTGATAAGAGCCACAGTAGAGGTATAGAGAAGGGTCTGACAGAGAGCACAGACAAAAACAGGTGCATTTCTGAATGAGGTGAGAAGGGCTTCCCAGTAGAGTGACACTACAACTGGCTCTCGAGGAGTACGATGCCAGAGAAATACAGAAAATGTCTGTAAGACATGTTCATCCTTTCTTGGCAGCAGGCTCAATCAGCATTTATCATAACGTAAATGGTCTACGCCTTTTGATCCTGTAATGTCACTAACTGTGACAGGCTGAGAGAAAAATGCACAAAAACGCTTTTCTGAACTATTATTCCCAAGTAGAGAAAAGAAGAAACCGTATTAAATGTGTTAACAACATAACTTGCACAAAGTAATGCAACCCAGTCATCAGAAGTTAAGGTGGACACGCGTCCACAGTGAATCGCTGAGTGGCAGAGGGAGGTGAAGTTGACCTCGTGTGTATAAAATGTATGTAACATAGAATATGCGCATCTAAAGTGGTGCACGGATATGCTGTAGGCATAAAGAATAACCTGGAAAGATTTCACCATATGGTCCTCTCTAGGTAGTGGAATTTGGGGGGACGTTTAGTTTCTCCTTTTACTTTTCTGTGATTTGTATTTTGACAATAGACATATATCCCCAAAATTCTGGCATAAAAAAAAATAAAAGCAACAAGCTTGGAAAGCCAGACAACTTAAATATTAAGCAAAAGAATTACAGAATATGACTGTTCAGGAAAGAAAGCAAAAAAGAAAAAAAAAGCTAGAAAGCACCGAGTGCCCAATATCTTTTTATACGTAGACCTGATGACTTTGGTGACAACGTGATTTAAGGAAACGTTTTAGTTCAAGCTGTTCAGGAGATGGCGGAGCTGCGACCCCACAGGCTAATTCTTCTAGGCAATGCTACCCTCCATGTGCCAAGTCCTGTTGAATCAGAGTGGGTTACAGACGTGCAGGCCTTCAGCCTTGATCCTTCAGCCTTCGGGGTGGACACACAAGGCTTCGGACAGCAGAGCCCCTGGGCCAAGAGCCCCTGGCAATGGACTACCTCATCTGTTTACCCAGTATGGCATTTATTCTATGTGAGCTGTGAGGTAAAAAAAAAAAAAAAAAAAAAAAAAAAATGGAGGCCTAAAAAGACTATTTTATGTGGCCTATTGTTTTTTTTTAAAAAGATAACTGCCAGAGAGGTTCCCAAAGTCACATAGCTTGTTAGATAAGTAAGCCAATCACTTCTTCTTTTGTATTTTTTAATTAATTAATTAAATTGATTATATATTTTTAAAGTTTATTTATTTATTTTGAAGGTGGGGGGCACAGAGAGAAAGGGAGAGAGAGAATCCCAAGCAGGCTCTGCACTGGTAGCAGGACTCCACCCCACAAACCGTGAGATCATGACCTGAGCCAAAAGCTAGAGTAGGACGCTTAACCGGAGTAGTCACCCAGACACCCCTTATTTTATATTTTAAAATAATCTCTACATCCAACATGGGGCTTAAACTTACAACCCCGAGATCACAAGTTCCATGCTCCATCGACTGAGCCAGCCAGTAGAATTAAATTTATTAAATAATAAAATTATTTTAAATTATTAATTTAATAATAACATTAAATATTTTAAACTAAATTAAATTAAAGTAGAAATAAGAATATTGACACACACACACCAACATTGAATTACAGCCAGAATCGAGGAGCACACCACAGAATGACTGAATTCCAGGAATGATATATTCTGACAAGCTAAGTGACCTCACTGCTTTTCAAGGGCCCTCCTCTCTCTATCTGATATTGATTATTCTGGATCCATTATCGGCTCATTTGAAGTAAATATCTGGACATTCACAATGTTAGCGTAACTCATACAACATGGTAGTCTTTGTTTTCATCTAGGCCTTGTTTTTGTTAATAATCGCTATATAGAGATTCAGCCCTATAGATGTTGTCTTCTGTTGGATGGTTCATTTCCAACTATTGATTAGTTAGGATATTTACATCCATGTCTGTCTTCAAGACAGCCTGGGGCGTAACTCTCATGATGGGTTACTCAGGGCGTAGCTGCCAGTCATGGACACAGATTAGACCACTCAGAGCTGAGGCCATTTGGGAGATGAAGTGCTCGCTTTGAGCGATTTCCGGCATGGTTTGTGAGACTAAAGTTCATTTTCCACTTTATGATATATCCATCCTCCATATCTTCGTCCTCTCAAATCTGGGCTTCTAAAGTCTTTGTTAAGGTTCAGCTACACAGTGGCCCTATTTCTCCCTCCTTATCCCACAGTTGACGTGTTTTTGTCTTCCTATGTCCCAGGGTGCTGGGCTGCATGTTTGCCCAATGTTCCTTTGACTATACAGGGAAGAAATCGGGAAATGGCTTCTGAGATGGGCTGACAAATGTCCACGTGCTAATCCCTGGAACCTGTGAATATTACCATATGGGGCAAAAGGGACATGCGGATGCGATTATATCATGGGTCTTGAGATGGGGGGATTATCCTGGGTTCTCTGGATGGGGCTTAAAGGGAATCACAAGTGTCCTCAGAAGGAGGTGGAGGGAGACTTATTATAGAAGAGGAAGTAGGTGTAAGGATGGAAGCAAGAAGTCAGAGTGATGAGATGAAAGAGTCACAGCCAACGAATGTAGGCAGCCTCCAGAGACTAGAAGGGGCAAGGAAACAGCTTCCAGAAGACTTACAATGCTAGTATTCACTTTACTGGCTTTATCCTAGAGAAATTGATTTGGATTTCTGTCCTCCAGAACTATAAGAGAATAAATTCGTGTTGTTTTAAACCACTACTTTTGTTCTATTATCATTATTATTATTATTATTATTATTAATTATTACAGCAATGATAGGAAACTAACACAAGCTGTTTCATGGAAAGTACTTCCCACACTATCACTATGCAGTTCCCACCTGTTGGAAAAATTTTATTTCTGGTCAATTCTCATCTATTACTGATAACACATCTTTATTTTTCTCTCATTCTACTATTTCTATTTTACTGACGAGGAAACCAAGCCTTTGAAAGCAACATCAGGTGCCTGGGTGGCTCGGTTGGTTAAGCGGCTGACTTCAGCTCAGGTCATGATCTCACAGTTCATGAGTTCGAGCCTTGGGTCAGGCTCTGTGCTGACAGCTTGGAGTCTGGAGCCTGGTTTGCATTCTGTGTCTCCCTCTCTCTCTGTTCCTCCCCCGCTTGCACTCTGTCTCTCTCTCAAAAATAAATAAAGATTAAAAAAAATTTCTTTTTAAAAAGAAAGCAACATGTTTTTCTTAAGGAAGCATTACTGGTAAGCCATAGACTATCAGAAAGCAACAGGCTTTCTCTCTGTTTCCAAAGAAATTGTCTTTCTCAGACAGTAAACCCTTGCCCTTGAATTTGAGCTTTCCCTTCTCTGATGAACAGGAAGCAGGGATTTCCTTTCCTTTTGTGTATTTTACTGCATAAAATATCAGTGTGGCCATGACTGTAATAATGATGAGCTTGACTTAGATGCTTGGGGATGAGTCTTGGAACTTTTTAGTGATTCACTCCCTATAGATGGAAATAGTATCAGAGAGACAAAAATTCATCTTTAAAATTCTTTCACTAGGTGACCTCTAAGGTCACTGAGAGCCAGATGAGTAAAAGAATCTTTCAAGTGGTTTGGGTCAGTGCCACATTTTTCATAATACTTATGGGGGCACTTTCCTGTTATATTTAAATGGACTTGTCTTTCTGGGCTTTTTGTCTCCATTTTAGGTAGAAGTTGTCCTTCCTATTCTCCCTCCTTCATGTGCAGCCCTAAAGTAAAATTGCTATTTTTGGTATGGTGATGATGATGGTGGCAGTGTCTAACACTTATTAAATGCTTACTGTACTTACTATGCACTAGACACAGGGCTAAGTGTTCTTGCATGAACACTTTATATTAATCCTCACAACTTGGTGACTTAGGTGCTCTTATTATTGATTGGGATGCTGAAACTCAGAGAAGTTAAGTGACTCACCCAAGGTCATGATGCTAGTAAGTACTAGAACCAATGGTTAATGAAAGTCTTTCTAATTTTCAAGCTCATGTGCTTTTTTCAAGAATGACTTTCCCTCCTGTCCAATTCTAGAAAATACCACTTCCCAGCCGTTCTGTTGCTGCTTAAAATGCATATGTGGTTTTCTGGCTCTCTGTACACTTCACTGCAGCTCCCCAGTGTGTCTCACCCTTTTGGGCAGAGTCAGGCATTTCCAAATCATTCTAAGATCTTCTTCCCCCATTCTTTCTGCCCCAAGTCCAGGAACACTACTGTTTCCTCCGAGCAGCTGGTTCAGTGCAGCCATCACAAAGAATAAGGAACTGATCACCCCAACCCCACCTGTGTGTGAACTTTGCCCAAGGAAACAGAGTCTGACTTGATTGTAGGAGGAAGATGGGGAGGGTTTCATGAGCCTAGAGAAGTGACTGGTGGCATTCCCACCCAACTGTTAAAATGTTGTTTCATTTTTTATAGTCTCTCAAAAACCTACCCCCAAACTGTGTGGTCTTTGACAGTATACAACCCTGCTTTCTCCCTCCCCCATCACAAAGGTGAGGACTTACTGGATTAGGCGGACTATGCTAGAAAGTCACTTGATGACTGATATTTAGAAACCGCATTCTATTTCCCTTGGAAAATTGGCCCGATCTTGGAGGTTCCCAAAAGTGTGATATGGAAAAATGCAAAAGCATCTTAGGATTTTCCTGATGAAGGGCAAAGTCAAGGCCCAGTCTTGCTTGTTCACTGAGGGGGTCTTAAACACCCCATTGTCCTCTACAACACATAATAATGTTCTTTTAATTGAGCTCCGTGTTCACTATCAAGGAGAGTGAGTGAAAGATGAGAAATAAAATGCTTCCATTCGTTTCCACCGGCTATTACCTCAGTAATGGCATTAATAAAGGTGGCATTAGAAAGAACTGGGGAAAAAATCATCATTACTCTTGGACCCATAAGAAATGAAGATTCAAAAGGTTATTACAGGTAATAAATTCACATTCTAACATGTGAAATGATTGTGGGCTTGGATTGGATGCATTTGGCTTAGTGATGGTTTTCCAATGGGAGTCGCATTCTGGCTGAATAAAACCCGGGCCTCTGGGCCAGAGAGGGAAACTGGGGGTTCTGTTCCAAGCTGGGGACTCTGGTGCAGTGTCAATTCTGCAGTGACAATTCCTCCCCAAATCTGCTCTGAAAAGCCCAGCTGAGAGACGTTTCTGTGCTTGCCAGAATCTCCGAGGACAGGGAAGAAAGACGGTGCTAGATGAAGACAAGGTGAATAAATGAAATCTGTCTAGCCTGAGTGAGCACGGCGTCCAAAAGCTATTCCAGGAATCGGAAAGCAATCGCTCTCCAAATTGCTCTGTTCACACCCAAACTACAGCTGATGCATTATGTTTCTGCTAAAATCCAAGTTTACCAAGCCATGAGTTTAAATAAGCAAAATGTCACCATTTTTAACCCCCAAAACAAAGGGATTTAAAATGGCTGCCACTGCTTAGCCAAAAACATAAATTTAAAAACTTCAACTTATGTATGAAATTGTTATTGCCTCTCTAAAGCTTTTAAGGTATAATTATCTGAATTCTAAGGGTGGAGGGGGGTAAAGAAATAAATCTCTCTAATGCTTTTTGCTTCTTTTTTTTTTCTTTTTGTGCTCTCACTCTTATTTTTGCTTTTTAAAACTTAAAATAGTAATTATTAACTGTAAATGTACTGTCTTCCTCTGAGATGAGATGCTAATAATGCCTTCATGACCTCTGTCTACTACCATGAAATAATAGAGCACTAGTTGAAAAGTCAAGAAACCTAGGTTTAATATTTAATTATGTCTTCCATGTCTATATATTCAGGCTCCAGATTTCGGTGTCCCTCTTCACTTCTCTTTCTCTAATATCTTTCATCCATTCTTTTGGCAAATCTAACTACTTCTCACAATTTCTACCAATTGAATTTCTATTCAACCAAAGTCCATGTTACTGTCATCTTTTCACACAGTTGGCAGAATATCCTTTATAAAAAAAAATCACATCAGGTCACCCTGTTTCAAACCTTTTCATGACTTCCCAACCCACTTAGAACACTCTCCAGAGCTCTTACCACATCCTATAAGACCTGGCTCTTGGATAATCTACCAGTACATTGTCTAATATTCTTTCCCTCCCTTACTGGGCTCCAGCCATGCTGGCCCCCTTGCTTATCCATAGGCACATGTCAGCATGGAGGCTCCCCATGTTTGTGTTTCCACTTGGACTACCCTTCCCTGAGTTCTTCCCGAGGTTTGTCTTGGAATATCACTTCTCACTGAGACTTCTCTCACCACTCTCTCTAGAGAGGCCACCCATCAAGACTCTCCACCCCTTATTCTTCTTTATTTTCAGTGACTCATCTCTACCTTGCACTATGTTTTATTTTGTTATTGCCAGTCTCCCTCATTGGGATGAGAGCTCCAGGAGAGGAGGGGTATGGTTTTGGTTGTTTTGATTGTTACTATTTACTATGCTTTCTCAGTGCATGAACTATCTGGCATAGAACAGGCACTGGATAGATAAAGTGACTGGATGGGTCACCTTGCTACATTTGGTCTTGGTTATTTCATCTTTACAATTAAGATCTTAGATATTAAGGTTTCTAAGGTTATTTTTTGATTTGATGTTCTGAAATTCTTCAACACTCATATTGTTCACTATTCTACCTATAAGGCACAAGAAACAAAAAAGCAACAAATACAGATAACTAAAAAGAAAAAAAAATAAATCCTGTTTTCAAGAGATGGACCTGATTAATCTTTTAGCATATAACTGTCCATGCTTGTTTCTACGTGGTGTGTGTGTGTGTGTGTGTGTGTGTGTGTGTGTAATAGAATCCACTGTTGCCCAGAGATGAACTATACACTGAGGAGCTAAGAATACTTGCTTTTGAGTCTCAGTTTTAGAACTTAATATATGTCACTGTGGATAAGCTTATTTTCTCTATGCCTTTGTTTCATTATCTGTAAGATGGGAGACAATAGTCTTTGGATTATTTTGAAAAGAAGTGAGTGAATACATTTAAAGAACTTAAAACACTGAGTAGCACACATTAAGGGTTGAAAGATGTTAATGATATTTGTTGACATGTAATTATATATGTTTTCATATTCTCTCTTGAATTTTGCCTCTCTTCTTGTGGACACTCCCTCCCCAAGCCTTACTGGTTTAATCTTCATGGTGACTTGATCCATCTGATTGTCAGTCATGAGTTCAATGTCATGAAACATTCATTGTATTAACCAGTCAATTAGAAATATTGATCCAACTCTTACTTGGAGGGCATCCAAAGATTCCTAAAGAAGTGAAATGCTGATTGTTTTCCTCTGGGTGCTCATACACTAGCTGGGGACATGTGCACACACACACACACGCACACATACATACACACACACAAACACACACATACAAACACAGGTAACAATACCAGAGAATGAATCAAATGCCAAGGTCTTGGCACCATTAGTAAATATTGAAAGAATTCGAAGAAGGAAAAGGGCATTGTGGTCAAGCTCCTTGAAGAGGCTTCTAGGACTCCATGTGATCTCTATCCCCTTACCTCTCCTATCTTGTCTCTTTCCATTTCCTCCCTGCAACCTCCTTGCATGCCACAACTCAGTCATACCAAACTTCTTTCTGTCCCTCAAATGTTCCATACTTCCATTTTGTTTGCAAGGCTTTGCACATACTCTTTCTTCTGCACAGAACATCATTTCTCCCATCTTCTCTGCATCCAACTAACTCCTATGAAGTCTCAGGATCAGGGGAGACACCACTTTCTCTAGGAAGCCTCCCTGCTATTTTCTGCCTTAGTACGAGTTCATCTTGTAATTACCTGTTTACTTGCTACATTCACTCTGTAGAATTCTCCTAGGGAAGTTTGTTGTCCTTGCCCTTCCCTGCTGCATCCCCAGCACATGGTATAGGGCTTTTCACAAAGTATGGATTAATTACAAATCTAATGATTAAATGATTCTAGATCAGCTCTTGTTTTGGAAGAGTTGTTTATCCTAGTTCAGGAACACCTATTAAGGCACATGTAATAAAAAATAATTCTTCCAGAGAAGTGGGAACAGGAATTTGTAATAGGCAGCAAAGCATTGATTGGAAGACAGACTCAGTGCTTAAGACTGACTTAGTGGTCTTCTTCTCTAGCTTGTCATCTCAATAAATCTGTGCTTCCTACAGCTAGCTGAATAATATCCCAACTACTCTGGAAGACTATCCACTTTCCTATGGAACTGGGTATGGACAAGTCAGGCCAATGTAGGTGCCATACTGTAATGCCTTTGTGGATGGACGGATGGCCTAGCTGTTAGTATTATGGCAGAATTATTCCTTTACTGCCCCTTTCTTTATCCCAGACATATTTTCCATGAAGGAGAAGACATGTGGAAAGGTGGCATAGGCTGACTGAACCCCATTTTGAACCTGCATTTTCCCTACAGGCTATAATATTTAGGGTCTGGGTCTTGCTCTGTTCTTCCTTAGGGTACCTTCCAAGAGAGACCTTGGGTAGAGGGAACTCTGACATTTTTATAATCTCCACTATACAGTTTCTCACTCCACTGTGTTCTCGATCATACTTCTTTAGGTCTGGATTCCTGTTTGAGGACTAGACTGGATTTGCCATATTTGACTTTAATCTCTGATTATGGATTAATTCCAGAGGCTATTGATTCTTTGCCATTTGGTCCTATATTGTAACTAATTTTCTTACAAATGCTCTACCCTGGAGTTCCTGAGTGCTATGCCTTGCTGTATTGATTTCTAGCTCCAGGAAACAAATTGCATCATAACTAGAGACCCCAACATATATTATATTTCCTCTGAATTCTCCAAATTATAGAGGGCAATGAGGACAATGCCATACACATAGAGGTCACTCAAACTGTGTGTGCGTGTGTGTGTACATGTGTGTATGTGTGTGTTTAAGCCCCTGAGTAAGAAATGCAGAAAGATGACAAACATAAAGTTTCAAGAGCCTGTTCTACCCAGTTCAGTGTTCTTTGATGTCCAAAGAATTTAAAATACTGGAGTAACTTTGCCAATGGGTAAGTATTCTTTTCCTGAAAATGCTGAAAGGGACAAAAGATGATTTCTTTTTTTCCATTTTTTTGAAGGCAGTCTTCAATTTTTTCTGGCAGGTACATGTTTGACAAGGGGTTATTCAGTCCTTAGGGCCATTGTTTCCTCCCCACATGCCAATTGCTGCCAACTCTTGTGTGGACACATGTGAGAACGATGCTTGATGCTGGTATGCACAGACACCTCATAGAGGCCTCCAGTCCTACACCTGGAAAACGATTACCAGGCTGAGATTGGCTCCAGAGACAAAGATGGTTCTGTTTAATTTGAAGACTTTTTAAACGGTGCTCAGGGAACGATAGACTGCTAATGGAGAAAGTAAATCTGTTAATATTTAATTTTCTTAAGCTGTGGTTTCTTATTAAGAACTCCCTTATGTAAGGTATGCTGATATTGTTTGGAGAGAGCAAAGCATCCTTGCACTGGTGGCCTGGTGCTCTTACCTTATTGCAAATCTGTGATATCTAACCTCAGTGCAAGAGGTCTCTCAAATTATCCATGCCACTTGTTCTTGAGGCCTTCACTCTCCTGCTTCAAACCTGACTTCTGCAAAAGACTTCACCCTCTGCTTTCCAAGTTCCTTAAGGATATATTTAGTAAGTACTCATCATAAGGTAGGCATTGCGATTGGTGGAAAGGACCCAGATGAATAAGACACAGTTCCAAGATAGAGGTCAAATAATCAGCAGGCATGTCTACAACTTTACTTCCATTTTGTTAAAAATACATCCTGTCAGCCTTACCTCCAACTCACAGAAATAAACAATTTAAAAAAATTTTTTGAGTAATTTTTAAAATGAAATATACAAATTATGATAATATGTCCTCAAATCAAATGTGTTAGACACTGTTCTAGGCTCTCAGGATATAAGGAATAAGAAAGCAAAGTCCTTGTTTTTGCAGAGATTGAATTCTAATTGTAACAAGATATATTCTATTAAAAAACAAATAGCTGAATAAGATAATTCTAGATAATGACAAACATGATAAAGAAAATAAATGATATTATGATAGGGAATGTGTGTGTGTTTGTGCATGTACAGAGTTCCTTCACAGAGAGTTATCAGGAAAGATGAAGCTTAAGCTAATATGTTAAAGAATCAGCCATGTGATGATATTGGGACTGAATATTCTAGAGAGTTAAATCAATGAGTATAAAGGCCTTAAGCCTAGGGGCACCTGGGGGCTCAGTTGGTTAAGCATCAGATTTCCTCTCAGGTCATGATTTCTACGTTTGCCCCCCACATCAGGCTCTATAATGACAGCTCAGAGCCTGGAGCCTGCTTCAGATTTTGTCTCCCTCTCTCTCTGCTTCTCACCTGCACATGCTCATGCTCTGTCTCTCAAAAATAAATAAACATTAAAAACAATTAAATAATAAATAAAGACCCTTAAGCCTAGCATGTTCCAGTGAACAAAACCAAAGTTATCAGCATAAGAATCAAAGAATAAAAGTAGATTGGGGGAGATGAGGGAGGAAGAAGGGTTGGAAAGGAGGGCAGGGGCATGGAGATCTTTTAAGACTGTGGTGAGGAGTTTGGTTTTGATTACAAGGCATTGGGAAGACAATGGAGGGTTCTGTTTGTTAAGATAATGAAATGATTAGATTTAAATTTCAAAGCTTATTTGTTATTTCTGAAGAATAATGGATTGTTCTCATGCAGAAGGGGAACAGAGAACCAATTATGAGGTTACGGAAGTAGTCTATGAGACAAACAATTGTGGATGGTCCAGCATATCAGAAATGAAGGTAGAGAGGCTCAAGATGTGTGTTGCATGTACTACTGATGGAACTCACTGATGCATTAGATGGGGGAGATGAGAAAAAAAATAATAAAGATGGGTTCCCAGGATTATAGCCTATATCCCTCAATATTGATGCTTTTTCTGAGATGTGAAAGAGAGCAAAAACACATTTGATAGTGATGAAATGGATAGCTTTGCTTTGCACATTATAATTCTGAGATATCTACTAACTTTCTAAGGAGGTATAGAGTAGGCGGTAACTTTGAGTTTGGAACTCAGTAAAGTGGTCAGAAATAGAGATTATAAATTTGAGCTATATTGGTACACAATCTCATTGGCTGAATGAGATTAACCAAAGAGGAATAGGGAGTGTATTGGCAAAGAAGCAAATAGAGTAGAGGGCAAAAACATTTACAAATTGAGCAGAGGGTGACCCAAACTGAATGGCCCAAGGGTAGAGGTTAGTGTGGTGCTCTGAAACGCAGTAGAAGAACATATTTCAAGGAGTAATGGTTAATGTCACCACGTAATCACATCACATAGTGAGAGAGTATTTGAAGACTACTGGATTTGGTACAATAGACATGATTATTGATCTCAACAAAAAGCAGCTTAAGTAAAATGGTGGTTATGAGGCTTACTTGGAGTGGATTGAATAAAAAAAAAAAGAGGTGGTGTAGACAGTGGCTATAGAAAACTCTTTCACTTTAATCTGCAGGGGAGAAGGGAAGTAGTTGGGCAGTAAAAGAAGGGGTTTGTAGACCAAGGACTTTTTACAAAAACAAACAAACAAAAAAACAATATACTATGCTATATATATACAAAAGTATTAAAAAAGTATAGTTTAAAAAAAAGATATCTTAATATCCTGATGGGAATATTTCAGTAGAGAGTAAAAGGATTATGTATAAGTCAAGGAAGAAAATTGTATTAGATAAATATTTGAGGGGAGAGAGAGGGAGAGAGGTAGAATAGGAGAGAAGAGAAGGAAAAGGAGGAGGGGAAGGGAAGGGAAGAATAGGGAGGATAGAGAGAATATACAGTGTGCAGGTAAAAGGGTTGATCTTTGATGAGAGCAAGATAGTTATTTTGTTGCAAATGGGAGAGGCAGAGATTTCGAAGTAGATGCAGCTAGGTGGAAAACTATGTGGTAGAAACTCAGAGTTTTTTCTCTATTTTCTAAATGAAGTTTGAGACTTATGTCATCAGCCGAGATCGAGGAAGAGAAAGTGCAAACAAAATTTAAAGAGGGAAGATGTATGAAATAATTTCAGAAACTGGAAGTGTACACATGCTATTGAAAAGGTGTTAGATAATGAGTAGAGCCCATTTTAAGATCGACATTATAAATCAAAAGTGGGGCCATTATGGTTTTACTAACATTTGGTGGTATTATAGGTGAATATAATGGAAAAAGTGAAGATCCAAGGAGTTATAGTTGTTTGCAAGAGTGGTTGTAATGATGGTCCTAGAATATAAGTTGAGTGAGAGGAAAATGGGGACATGAGGAAAATGGTAGTCAAGGGAGTGGGCAAATAGGTGTGATTGAAGAATTGTTTGAATACAAGAGATAGTGAAGCTCCAACCTGGAGAGTCTTGAACTCCTGTCCTTGATTTAATCTCATATTCATCTCACCGTGGATACTGTTCTACCAGTTAAAGCTCTTCTCAACTGAATATTTAATGTTTTCTCTCCAGTATCTACTTTACCTACATCTGCAAATATTACCTAATGGCGCTGTTAGAAACATACTTTGATCTTATTCTCTCACATCCCCAACAAGTCTCTTCCTTTCATTCTATGCTCATGTTTCTTACCTTCAGCACTGGTGACATTTGGGCCAGATAGTTGTGTAGAGCTGCACTGTGGTTTTTAGAATGATGAACTGCATTTTTGGCTTCTACCCACTAGGATGGAGCAGTCCATCTATCCCCCAGAGTGACAACCAAATATATCTCCAGGTATTGCCACATGTCCTCTGGGAGCAAAATTGCCTCTGGTTAGAAATTACCGTTCTATACTAATTACCTTCATGTATTTTCCACTCACTTATTCCTAAATTCTATAATTTGGCTTCTATATTACTAGTCCATAATAGTTCTCTTTCTGTGAAGGTAAGTCACCAACAAAGACAATGATCACTTGGCTTATCATCATTTTTGTCTCCTGTCCCATTCTGAAAATCTCTCCTGTAACTACCTTACACTGGCTGTCATGATATCTTATTTTCCATTACTTATCCTACTTCTGAAATTACTCTCAATCTCAAATCTTCTCTCCTTCTGTACTTTAAATGTATATTGTATGGACCTGTCCTTAATTAAATCTATTTCTATTATCCCCTCACTAAATCCCCACAACTTTCATTCTGACTTCTATGTAGATGGGGTCTAATGTTTTTAGATGTTCAGCCTCTTGTCCTTACTAAGGATTGTATTCCTTCCTGCCTTCCTTTGACTTACATTTATAAATTTCTCTGGAACTTAAAAGTTCACACCCAGAAACTGATAATTTCTCCAGACCTTACGGTACATTCCAATGCAATCATTTCTCCCAATACCACTGTGTTGCCAATCTTAATGTCAAAATGCCAGTATGTAATATTTGATCTTACCTCTATACTGTTGCCAACCACTATCTTGTACTGTCCTAATGACCTCATCTACACAGTCATTGCCCAAATTTAGTCATTTAGTAGTTTTGCCTGGAACATTGCTCTGGCTGATTTTGTGATTTCCTGGCCTACAACCTATTTCCTCTTCTTATCAGTCTTCAGTACTGCTTTTGTACTAGTTTTCCTGGGGCAAATGCATGATCATGACACTATGACATGCTGTGCTCCATTTATAACCTGTCATGTGATACACACACATATTCCCAAACTCCCTAGGCTATTGCCAGGCCATCCCTCATCTGGTCATAAGCTACATTTCCAACTTGATTTTCCTTTGTAGCATTCAAATATGACAAAAACTTGTCCCACCTGTGACTCGCATGTTCTTACCTTTTAACATTCCTTACGATTTCCATTCTGCCTATATCCAACTTATTTCCCTCTTCTCACGTAACAAACACGTATCAGTTCTAACAAATTCTCCCAATTTTTCTAGGCTCCTTAACCTGCTATTTCTCCCTAGACTCTGGAAAGAAAGTATTGTTTACAAAGTTTTTACAGTATGCCATGGGCTATGCTAGATTCCGTATATATATATATATATATATATATATATATATATATATATAAAATATACTATAGACATAGTATATGTATATTATAATTTTAATAGATATTTCCAACATAAAGAATAAATTTTATCTCCAATTTATAGATAAGGATGTAGTGGCACAATGAGATTAAGTAACATGTTTCACTTTACATAAAATGTAGATTGAGGGTCTGGGACTGTTTCCTAGATCTGTGTGGCTCTAAAACCAGTGTTTCACTGCCTACAAACATGGCTTCAGAAGCAGTGCCATTTTCCCCTGAATGTTCACTACCATTATATAAACTTTTTTTGGTAGCATTTTTATGTGCCATATTGTGCAACAGTTATGTATTTAGATATTTCATTTTCCCCCATGTTCGCACAAGGTCTTTATTTGAATCATGTGTGTGTTCTCCAAAGCACCCAACTCAGCACTTCACACATTCACCTAGGTGTACAGGAGCCTTTTCTGAAAGACAGGTGCAATTTGCTGTGCATATCAGTGCTGAATTGAAATTTAAGTGGCAGTTCTCATTCCAGATCCAGCTCTGGTGATTGATGCGTCAAACCACCACAACTTGTGCTTTTGACCTCCACCATGCAAAGAGGCATCTGTGTGACTACCATTATGTTGAAAGAAACCAGACAGGGTTCCTGCCTCTAATACTACAATGCCTAAATTTTTACCAATACCAATATATTTCTTAGAGGGAAAGTCATTATGACCTGTTAAAATGGAGTGGTATTTGGTTGGAAAAAGACTAAAATCCTAGCCAGAATTTGTTTCTTTTATCTTACGGCAAGACCCTGGTAATATTATAGCATGAGTATTGAAGATAGTCTAAGTTCTAAGCCCTTCTCTAATATTTATTTAATTATATAGCATAATCTATCTACACATTCAATGCAATCCCAATCAAAATTGCACCAGCATTCTTCTCAAAACTAGAACAAGCAATCCTAAAATTCATATGGAACCACAAAAGGCCCCAAATAGCCAAAGTAATTTTGAAGAAGAAGACCAAAGCAGGAGGCATCACAATTCCAGACTTTAGCCTCTACTACAAAGCTGTAATCATCAAGACAGCATGGTATTGGCACAAAAACAGACACATAGACGAATGGAATAGAATAGAAACCCCAGAACTAGACCCACAAAAGTATGGCCAACTAATCTTTGACAAAGCAGGAAAGAACATCCAATGGAAAAAAGACAGTCTCTTTAACAAATGATGCTGGGAGAACTGGACAGCAACATGCAGAAGATTGAAACTAGACCACTTTCTCACACCATTCACAAAAATAGACTCAAAATGGATAAAGGACCTGAATGTGAGACAGGAAACCATCAAAACCCTAGAAGAGAAAGCAGGAAAAGACCTCTCTGACCTCAGCCGTAGCAATTTCTTACTTGACACATCCCCAAAGGCAAGGGAATTAAAAGCAAAAATGAACTACTGGGACCTTATGAAGATAAAAAGCTTCTGCACAGCAAAGGAAACAACCAACAAAACTAAAAGGCAACCAACAGAATGGGAAAAGATATTTGCAAATGACATATCGGACAAAGGGCTAGTATCCAAAATCTATAAAGACCTCACCAAACTCCACACCCGAAAAACAAATAACCCAGTGAAGAAATGGGCAGAAAACATGAATAGACACTTCTCTAAAGAAGACATCCGGATGGCCAACAGGCACATGAAAAGATGCTCAACGTTGCTCCTCATCAGGGAAATACAAATCAAAACCACACTCAGGTATCACCTCACGCCAGTCAGAGTGGCCAAAATGAACAAATCAGGAGACTATAGATGCTGGAGAGGATGTAGAGAAACGGGAACCCTCTTGCACTGTTGGTGGGAATGCAAATTGGTGCAGCCGCTCTGGAAAACAGTGTGGAGGTTCCTCAGAAAATTAAAAATAGACCTACCCTATGACGCAGCAATAGCACTGCTAGGAGTTTACCTAAGGGATACAGGAGTACTGATGCATAGGGGCACTTGTACCCCAATGTTTATAGCAGCACTCTCAACAATAGCCAAATTATGGAAAGAGCCTAAATGTCCATCACCTGATGAATGGATAAAGAAATTGTGGTTTATATACACAATGGAGTACTACGTGGCAATGAGAAAGAATGAAATATGGCCTTTTGTAGCAACGTGGATGGAACTGGAGAGTGTTATGCTAAGTGAAATAAGCCATACAGAGAAAGATAGATACCATACGGTTTCACTCTTATGTGGATCCTGAGAAACTTAACAGGAACCCATGGGGGAGGGGAAGGAAAAAAAAGAGGAGGTTAGAGTGGGAGAGAGCCAAAGCATAAGAGACTCTTAAAAACTGAGAACAAACTGAGGGTTGATGGGGGTGGGAGGGAGGGGAGGGTGGGTGATGGGTATTGAGGAGGGCACCTTTTGGGATGAGCACTGGATGTTGTATGGAAACCAATTTGACAATAAATTTCATATATTGAAAAAAAATAAAAGACTGACAATCTCAAAAAAAATTATATAGCATAATTAAGTTTCCAAACATCTTAAGTCTCATTTTCCTTTTCTATAAAGGGAGGGATTTACTAATACTTACTAGGGTTGTGGAAGATTTAATTGGGAAAATGCATATATTTATACACACACACACATATATATACACACATATATAATATAATATATAATATTTATCACATATATATACACACATATATATAATATTAGAGTACCCAACACACACTGAGAACCTGATAAATGAAATATGATAATAATACTAATTTTCAAGGAAATTTGTACATAACAGGAGTTTGTGGGAAGCAATGATAAAGGGAAGAAGGGAAAATAAAATAAAGTAGAAAGACATCAAACAAATTGTGGGGCACAAACATCAACTCAAAATGGATTGAAGACTCAAACATAAGACATGAAATTTTAAAACTCCTCAAGAAAACATAGGGGTCAATCTTCTTGATATTGGTCTTGGCAATAATTTCTTAGATTTGATACCAAAAGCACGGAGAACAAAATAAAAAAAGATAGATGGGATTATGTCAAACTAAAAATCTTGTGCACAGCAAAGGAAACAATCAATACACTAAAATGTCAACTTATGAATGGGAGAAAATATTTGCAAATCATCTTTTTGGTAGGGGTTATTATCCAAAATATGTAAGAATCACCTACAACTCAACATCAAAACAACAACAACAACAAACCCAAACTCCACAAACAACCTAATTAAAAATGGACGAAAGAATAGATATTTCTCCAAAGAAGACATGTTAACAGCTATCAGGTTTTTGAAAAGATGCTCAATATCAATAGTCATAAGGAAAATGAAGATCAAAACCATAATGAAATATCACCTCACATGTATTAGGAAAACTATTACCAAAAAAAAAAAAAAAACAAGAACAAAACCCCAAACAAAACAAAAGATAATAGGACAACAGGTGTTGGAGAAATTGGAATCTTTATTCTCTGTTAGTGAGAATATATACTGGGCGCAGTCACTATGGAGAATGATACAGAGGTTCCTCAAAAAATTAAAAATAGAACTACCATAGGACCCAGAAATCCCACTTCTTGTCATATATCCAAAATAATAGAAATCAGAATCTTGAAGAGATATCTGCACCCCCATGTTATTGCAGCATTATTCACTATAGCCAAGACACGGAACCAACCTAAATATCCATTGCCAGGCAAATGAATAAAGAAGATGTTGCATATACATATAATGGAATATTATTTCTACTTTAAAAAGGAGGACATCTCACTACTTGTGACAACATGGATAAACCTGGAGGACATTATGCCAAATGAAATAAGCCAGCCATAGAAGGACATAAACTACATGATTACATTTATATGAAGTATCTAAATAGTCAAACTCATAGAAATGGAGAATAGAGTGGTGGTTTCCAGGGGCTGGGGGAGGGGAAATGAAGAATTGTTGTTCAATGGGTATAAAGTTTTAGTCATGCAAGATGAGTAAGTCCTAGATATCTGCTGTATAACATAGTACCTATAGTTAACAATATGGTCTCATGCACTTTAAAATATGTGGAGGATAGATCTTATGTTAAGTATTCCTGATACACATAGACACAAAAAAACACAAGAACAGTTTTGGTAGTGGATATTGTTAGTATCTCGACTGTGGTGATGGCGTCACAGTACTATGCATTATGTTAAAATTCATCAATGTGTACACATTAAATGTATCCAGTGAAAAAAATATATCAGTTATACTTCAATACAGCTTTTAAAAAAGATGAATTGTGGATTTTTTTGTGTGTTTTCAACATAATTTTTTAAAAATGTTTTTGCACCTTTTGGAGAGAGAGAGGGAGAGACAGAGCATGAGCAGAGGAGGGGCAGAGAGAGAGGGAGACACAGAATCCGAAGCAGGCTCTAAGCTCCCGTACTGACAGCATAAAGCCTGATGCAGGGATAGAATTCACAAACTACGAGATTATGACCTGAACCAAAATTGAATGCTTAATCGACTGAGCTACCCAGGTGCCCCTGAATTGTGTATTTTTAATTTACACAAGCTTTGGCCATATCTGGTTCTTCTGTCTGTGCATGTGTATACATATATACACTCATTTGTGGAAAATTAGAATACCCTTGTAGCCTTTATTTTTTTTTAAATTTTTTTTTCAACGTTTATTTATTTTTGGGACAGAGAGAGAAAGAGCATGAACGGGGAAGGGGCAGAGAGAGAGGGAGACACAGGATTGGAAACAGGCTCCAGGCTCTGAGCCATCAGCCCAGAGCCCGACGCGGGGGCTCGAACTCGCGAACCGCGAGATCGTGACCTGGCTGAAGTCGGACGCTTAACCGACTGTGCCACCCAGGCGCCCCATACCCTTGTAGCCTTTAGAATAGCCTTATAGCCTTCAGTCTCCAGCGCACATTAGGATGAGACACTGTTACTAAATAAAAGGAAATATAATAATGTCAAAAAATGAGACTTGCATCCATGGCGTAGCTTAATTTTCTCACATCTGTTTTTTCTTGTCTTCCTATAAGTACCTATTGCTGTTGTGAGTAACAAATTTATGAATGGCAGTTTGGTTCTAGCCATTCAAAAGAGCTCAACACTGGTGGCAATTACTGTAACTCTGGGTCTGAAGTTCCTTCTTGTCTAGCAAGAAAGCGGAGGCAGGATTGAAATGCGAGAGCGGCTAATGTCTGGGAGTAGACAAGAGCCCTGAGTAAGAGTCCTTGCTCTGTTTTCATTAGGATCAGAAGGCTTACAAGTGTGATGGACATGCACAAAGAGGCAGTGAAACTGTGAACATTAACTCAAGGGTGTGAGAAAGGGGGTTTTGAAGATATGGGGTGTTAGGGGTTTGAATCAATACAAAACAAAGACCTGGTGCCTGGTAGATGGTTGTTTATGGCAGGCATGAGGCGCTAGTCTGTTTATCTTAGCTAGCCTAGGGGATAAGACAGATGGTGCATGTAACCTCAGGGTCAACAAGGCACCTTTCTTTTGCTAATTAGCTCTACTCTGGACAACTTAGCCCTGCTGTGTCTACAGCCCTGTTTACCTGTTTACCTATTTTGGTCCTTCCTTCCTGTGAAAGCAGCTTTCTGGTATAGTACTAAATTGGGGACGGGGGGGGGGGGGGGGGGGGGGGGGGGGGGGGGGGGGGGGGGGGCATTTCTGCCCTGAATACCTAATCTTGTTTACCTCATTTTGGATGCTTCCATCTTGAGATTTCCTATTTCTATACCTTTGTCTGATATTGGGGGCCTTTGCCCTATTTACCTAATATATTATGTATATTATATATAATATATATATATATAATATATATATACACACACACACATATATTTTAACCTAATCTTGGATCCTTCATCCTATGGCTTTCTATTTCTTTATGCCTTGTTAACCCATCGGTGCAAGCTCAGGGAATTTCTAAGTTTATTCCTCACAAATTATGTATGAATATTTGATCTAACACCAAGCAGAAAGACACTGGGGCTACTTTCAGCCTTTTGTGGGGCTTTGCATTTGCTTCTTGTGGCAGATATTTAAAAACTCCACCTATTAGGATAGAAAGCCACATACCTTTCAAACTGGACAATTATGGGGTTACAAATTAAATGCTAATAGAAGATAACCTAAGGGCTGGGATGGGTAGTTTGCTTGTGAACTAACCATGGGCATGTATATTATAGAATGAAGGAGAGTGTCAAGCTGAGTTACAACTCCACAGTGTAGAGTAAGGTACAGTAGGCCAAGTCACAAGATGGGGACCATTGCTAGAGCAGCTACTTGACTCAGGGCCATGCTTCACAGATCTTTGAGCCTCATATTTTCATCTGTATAATGGGAATGATAGTGCAAGCTTCATCGTGTTGAAACATGAAGAAATTTGGTATATGAATGTGCCATGGAAGTCGTTTTTATGACTCTTGACTTTAACAGATTGCTGTTACAATTTACAGAGTCTTGCTATTATTCTGCTCCATTGGGTGATTTATCCTTTGGGAAACATCTTTTCTTGTATTAAATCAGAGACCAGAACGTAGATGCCCATGTTTGTGGTAATTTTTCAAAAGGCATAGCAATGGAACAAAAATAAAGCCTCCTCAAATTCTTAAGTTTATCTTAGGCCATAAATCTGTTTTCTAAAGAAAAGCTTCCTTTTATCCCCTTTGCCATTTTTTAGGTCTTGTCTATCAGATAAAATATTAATAAGCTGAAGGTAATATTTGACTATTATAAGGAGACAGAGATTTTATTTATTTTTAACTATCTTTTAAAATGTTTATTGATTTGGGGGAGGGGGATCAGGCAGAGAGAGAGGAGAGAAAGAATCCCAAACAGGCTCTATGCTGTCAGCGCAGAGCCCAATGCAGGGCTCGAACTCATGAACTGTGAAATCATGACCTGACCCGAAATCAAGAGTCAGATGCTTAAGCAACTGAGCTACCCAGGCACCCCAAGAGGCAGATATTTTAATCATTTATTTGGCACCTATTTATTTCATGCCTACATAGGCTGGGATCTGTGATCCTCACAGTTTGGAGGAAGAGAGGAGGAGGTGTGGAGGCAAAGAGGTACACAGGGAGGTACAGTGATACGTGGAGAACATCTAACTCAGGCCATTCAAAAGACTTCTCAAAGGAAGTAATGTCTTTACTGAGACCTAAAGAATGAGACCCAAATGAAGACAGGAGAGGAAAAGTTTTCAAGATGGGAAGAGCAGTATGTGCTAAGATGAGGAATTTGTGCAACTACTTTCTTGAGTGAAGCATACATTTTAAGAAAGAGCATGATTCGTGAAGAAGCTAGAAGGCAAGATGGGAGCAGATCATGTGAGTCATGCAAATCTTGTCGCATTTGGACTTTACTAAGAGCAAGGGATGTCATCAACGTGCTGTTTGTAGTCACGCGACTCTTGTTCTAGTAAGGCTGGCGCTTAGAAGAGGTGAAATGTTGCGGCATTTATCCAGGAGAGAGATGGTGGTAGCTGGACCTAATATACTATGATTTAGCAAACATAGTGAACATATGTATGCTGTGTCACTCGTTTTGTCCTGGGCCTTGTGGGAGAAGTAAGCGTATGATAGTGTCTGCCCTCAAGAGGAATCCATTTGTTACCTTCATTGTTATAGTTTCCCAAAATGACTCAATGACAGAGGACATGTGTGTCCTGGGATATTCTTGGAATTCAAAGCAAACCTTTTTCTAAGTAAATTTAAACAGGCATGGGAGACTTATTCAAGGCTATTGTAATAGAGGAGAGACCAGACCACAGACTGAACTCAATGTTGCTGAAACAGGACAATGGAGAGCTTTTAAGAGCTAGGGTGGGAAAAATTTAAGGCCATCTGTGTTTGCTGATTGGCTTCACCCAAAGGAAAAATAAATTTTCTCCATCTTTGTGACAGCAGGTCATTTTACAAGGAAGCACCCACAGCAATTAAGTCCCTACCCTCCCAGAGACTTGGAGATAGGGCTGCTATTTTCCTTGATGATGATGTTTCAAAAGGATGTCTCCCCAGGTCCTTGAGAAGGACATTCCTGGGTTGTAAAACTGGCAAGAGGCTGGAAGATTACATTTCAAAGGAACAGATAAATAATGTGAAATTACAAGTTTTCTATAGTAAGTAAGTCATCTGAGGAAAGGGAAGTCAGGGGCTTAGAGGCAGAAAGAAATCTGTCTAAAGTTTGGTTTAGCTGGGGGAAATGTTTAAGTCAACTTGGTCAAAGCACAATCAGAACAACCTGCCATAAGCACAATAGATTTTCTGAAAATAAAAATTTATTTTGAAATTACAGGGGCACCTGGGTGGCTCAGTTGGTTAAGTGTCTGACTTCAGTTCGGGTCCTGATCTCACGGTTCATGAGTTTGAGCCCCACACTGGGGTGTCTGCTGTCAGTGCAGAGCCTGCTTGGGATCCTCTGTCCCTCTATCTCTTTGCCCATCCCCTCAAATATAAATGTTTAAAAAATTTTTAAAAAAGAAATTATGTAGTATGTGTGTCATATTTCAAAATATATGTGTCTATCAAACGTAAAGATTGTATTTGCCTTGGTTTGGATGCTGCCAAGAGCAGAGGCTGAGATAGACTTGATTTGGGGTAGTTTCTTTGGAAAATAATTCCAGGAAGCAGCAGCAAGAGTGAGGGCAGTGAGGTATGGAAAGTAGACAATTCAATAAAGGTATAGTATGAGGTTCACTATTGAGTTGCTGGTGTTGCCAATGAGAGATGAACTTGGCAAGGACCTCTGAGGGGAGTAAAAAAAAAAAGCTAAAGAAACAAAGGAATAAAAATAGTGCACGGAATTTAACTGAATGTGCTATCAGCTTTCCTGCTGCTTGGTTCTGAGAATGAAATTGATATTCACTGTTTACCTCCTTCATCATCCATTCAACATTTCCCTCAACTCAAAGGAAAAAATCAGCCCATAGGGTTGCTTACATGCTGTGATGACCAATCCTTCATCCTTGAGAGATAATCCCCCCATTCTCTTCCACTTGTCAGACTTTGTTTGTTTTAATTTCCCACTCACTGTTGAGACCAAACATAAAGCCCCAAAATATATTTTAGTAAGTTCTCAGTTCTACGATATAATAACGGTGCCAGCTTCTCATGATATGCAGGGTTGATCATACAATCTTTCTTTGCCTACTGTCCTACCTGAGGGTGGAGCCCAAAGGAATCTGGCAGCATTTGTAACTTTAGATTCAATAGAATTCTCAATGTGTTTCTCAGTGGAAATTTTCTTAGCCAGAAAACAGGAACTTTAATCCACAAAGTTTAACACTGTTGTGCCAGAAAGCACAAATTCTGTAATTGGTTTCTGAGAGTAATGGAAAGAAGGGCCAATTATATATCCACCTTGAGGTTTCCAGTCTGATGTAGTTTAGCTCTTGGTTCTGCTATTAGTATAGTGCATATACAGTGTCCTTGAGGACAACCTCAACCCCATAATGCATCATCCAATAGCTGGAGCCTTAGCTGAGGCTTTAATAATTTATTAAAATTCTATCAGGACATCTGCTTCGAGGTGATAAATATTATAGTGGGAAGAGTTAATACTCTGGTCGTGAGTCCATTGTCACTTCTCACTTGCTTTAAAATGAGTCTCTTAGCCAAAGCATAAGAGACTCTTAAAAACTGAGAATAAACTGAGGGGTGATGGGGGATGGGAGGGAGGGGAGGGTAGGTGATGGGCATTGAAGAGGGCATCTTTTGGGATGAGCACTGGGTGTTGTATGGAAACTAATTTGACAATAAATTTCATATAATAAAAAATTAAAAAAAATAAAATGAGTCTCTTGATCCAAAGCAATATTTTATTGGATCTGTGTCACTAAGTTAGCCCTTGGATAATGGGGCTGGCAGAATAGTTAGTGTAGGATGGGATGCCAAACCAATATATGAAATAATTGTCATTTTTAAGTGTATTTATTAATTTGTAAGTAATCTTTACACCCGATGTAATGATCCTTAGATCAAGAGTTGCATACTCTTCTGATGGAGCTGGCCAGGCTCCCCAGTAGTTGTCATTTTTAATGAGAAAGAACCACCACTTCTTTAGTGAGTTCAATGAAGTCAACCTGCTACCCAAAGACTGTCTGGTCTTCTTGAGGGATAGTCCCATATTAATCACTCAGCTTCTGTTACTGTTGTTTACAGGTTGGGCATTTATCAGCAGTGGTGAGTAGATTGAGAAAGCCCATTTAGAGCCCCACCCCTTCCACCATGGCTGCTCCTTTCATGGCCCCATTGCATAAGGTTTGGAATGGCTGAGGGCAGAAACTGGTAGATATCCACTGGATGAGCTATTTAATCCACCTGTCTCTTTAATGCCTCATCTACAATGGAGGTTATCTGTTGGACATTGAAGAAAGGGTCAGAGATTGGCACACTTTGTACCATATCTTTAGATCCATCCATATGCCTCTTCCTTAGACCTTTTTCTGTCTTTTAGAATTGCTTATACTAGTTCCTTGACCCAATTGGGAGATGGACTCTATGGACTCCTTTTCTTCCATATAAAGTTGATGAACATAATAAACCAGGAAAATATTCACTTGATGAGCCCACACACCCGTTGGACCCACTGTGGAAAAAAATTTAGTCCAGGACTACATTTATCCTCTGCCATGATGTTTAAAATAGGCCGCCCTCCAGCTGCAGGAAATGTTTGTGGGTTTTTGTTTGTTTGTTTGTTTGTTTGCTTTTTAATGTTGCTAAGAATTCTTCTTGCTTCCACAGCATGCCCTGAAGCTATAGTTGTCTGAAGGAATCTTGCCATTTTCTTCCCTTAAGGTGTTAAAAGCCAACCAACTCCACAATTCTTAAAATTGCTAATGCACCCTAACTGTCCAAATGCCAAAACTACTGCAGGAGCTAATGTTTGCCTTATATCTGTGGTATATGCCAAGCTACCAAAAGAATCTCAGTAATTGTGATATTTCAACACACCACATGTCATCATTACACCACTATCAGCAATGGGGTCTGTGTGGGCATCAAACTGGTCTAATATCAGAATTCCATTTTGATATTCCTAGGGCCATTTCTATATTCCTAGTTTGGTTTTCCCTTATGCAAGGGATTGGATGTAGGTATTTCATTTGGGTAGTGATCTTTCTAAGCAGGAATAAAGGAGTAGAGGAGAGTGAGACAAAAAAGTAAGAAAAACCAGTCAAATTTTCATTGTCATGGTTTTTTTCTGTAGGAAAGGAAGGCTTCATTTCACAGGAGACTCTGAGAGGTATTGAAGACATCTCCCAGAAATACCTGACGAAAAGTGAGAGGCTCAGGCATTTATCCATTAGCTCTCATCCCCCGTTGTTTGAGCTTTGTCCCCAATGGTTTTAATAGCCCTGCAATTGTGGGTTCTGCCTTCACTTAGGCTGAGCTAGATTCTAGAGTCTGTGAGGCAGAAAAAAAATTTGCAGTGAGCCCTGGAAGGGCAGCCCTCACAGAATGGTTCACAACCCTATGACTCAAATCAGAGGGGGGCCAGGTAGATGTGAAGCTGGACACCACAAGGACATTACAATGTTTTCAGTCATCCAAAAAGGAAACAAACACACAGACACCACCAAAACCACCAAGCCAACCAATAAACAAAAAGTGTACATCGTGAATATCCCATGGATCTTGGCAATACCCAGCTGTTTTTCATTGAGGTTTTGCATATCCAACCTTGAGAAATATGACCAAAGGAGAAAATAACTTCCCCATATAATACATATTCTAGTAAGTGAGTGCAACAGTAATTATTGGTTTTCAGATCTCAATGAAAATATTTCAGGAGACACTGTCACGGAGGGATTCTCAGTCAAACACGGCAGATTGTACAAGCAGGAGAAGTGAGTAGGGTGCAGTGTAAATGAAAGAAAAGAGAGCATACCATGAGCTCAGTGCAGAGGGAAAGATCCCACTTGCTGGGAAAATCAAGATGGCTTCATGAAAGAAGAATCAGATGATTTGGAACTTGAAGAACAAAACAATAAAATTACTGACAATGGGTAAGAATATTTGAGACAAATATTCTAAGCAGAAGGAATAGTAGCAGCAAAGAGGAAAGGGCCAGGGTGTGTGGTTAGTGGATGTTGAAAGGTTTGATCCCGGCTGGATCTAAGATGAGTTACTTATTTTTCAAAAGGAGTAGTTTATGGGGTGCCTGGGTGGCTCAGTCGGTTGAGCGTCTGACTTCAGCTCAAGTCATGATCTCACGGTCTGTGAGTTCTAGCCCCGCGTCGGGCTCTGTGCTGACAGCTCAGAGCCTGGAGCCTGCTTCAAATTCTGTGTCTCCCTCTCTCTCTGTCCCTTCTCCGCTCATGCTCTCTCTCCTTCAAAAATAGATAAAAACATTTAAAACAAAACAAAACAAACAAAAAGAAAAACAAAAGTAGTTTGAGAAAGAAATACTGTACTAATTAGAAGGAAAAGCTATTTTGTGAGTTGCCTTAAGTCCTGACAAAGTCACCTTGTGATGCACATGGAAGAGAGTATGCTTTTGAGAATGGATTGTCTAACCTTGAGCTTCTACACCATGTGGCACAGATGCCAGACTCATAGGTTTGTTCACTCCCATTAGGGAGTGTCCACAATTTCAATTGCATAATCTTAGAAGGAAAGAATAGACCATGATTTCCAATAATGTCAAGGTCTTGCAAGGAGAACACAGAGATGGAAAAAGCAGCAAGGCAGAACTGTGATTTTCCCTAATTATTCACTCTTGAAACTTGAGATTTTTCTCAAAGCAGAACAGAACTGCTCTTTTTAATTTTTTTCCCCCCAAGGGCTGGGCTGAGGTTTCCACTTTAAAGTGCAGGTGGGCTTTCAAGTTATAGAACGGCAGGTCTCCGTGTTACCAACAACAAAATTTCTTTTATCAGCCTCCCATGTTCAAAGGGAAGAAAAGCTTCAAATGCATATGTTTTCAAAGGGACTAAAGGGACTGATCATCTATAGAGCCAGTCACACCTGTGAGTTCAAGCCAGCTAAAGTCAGTCTATAAACATCCTTTAGAAAAGAAAGGCATCTCTTAAAGGGCAAACACCCTGTCCTTTTTGCTGTCTGATGCCTTACAGGCACTCCGCTCCAAGGTGTTGATGAGAGCCAGGGTCATAAAACCTTTGTTTTTCTTTATCTTTCTCTTTTAAAATTTATTATTAATTTTATCATTGAGGTGACTGGAGGAAGTGAAGGAGACAGCACACAGGAGGAACAAACAATTTTGCCTACTAATTAGAGCCCGTGCTGCTGTTGTCAGGCTCATTTCTGGATTGGGGCCAGGGAGCCGCTCAACTTTCCTCCCAATATACTGACTCTCCCACATGGCATTTGACAGTGGACTCCATCCCAGAACCAAGCACAGGTTCAGCATGAAGCCACCTGGGTCCTGACCCAATGGGTAACAAAGTCTCCTCATTAAGATTTTCCACTAGGTATGTTTGTATCCAATTCAGAAGAGAGAAAATAGGGCACAGAGGAATGGTCTGTACACTTTATTAGTGTTGCTGTTGGCATCCTTCTCCTCTATCTCTTCCTTGCCATCGTGTAAAGGTGCTATCCTTGGGGACATGAAAGCTTCCTTTGAGAACTGTCCTTCAGTATTTCCGGGAGTAAATGACAAAAAAGTCCTGATAGAATGATTGAATCAGCTCAGCAATTAATCTGGCAGATAGTATTTTCCCCTTGGAGCATCTTTACCTACTGGATGAATGGAATATCATGTCATGAATAGAGGCTTGAGCAGGGGCTTATGAGACTTGCTTCAATGCAGGATAACCTTATTTTAAGGTATTCTGACACACAAAATATTCAAATCATTAAATCAGGGCATCTATGTTTACTAAATTTAATTTAAAGCAGGTATTCTTCACTTGTTAGTTTTGTAAGCCTTTTATAGTATATTACTTGAATAACAAAAATTATATTTATACTCACCTATCCCTTGAGATTGGCCTATGTGCCTGGCAAGTAGAAATTCATCCAAATATTCACAGAAGATAAAAGGAAACATTTTTGGGGGCTCCTGGATGGCTCAGTCAGTTAAGCGTCGGACTTCGGTTCAGGTCACAATCTCACAATTCGTGAGTTCGAGCCCCATGTTGGGCTCTGTGCTGACAGCTCAGAGCCTGGAGCCTGCTTCTGATTCTGTGTCTCCCTCTCTCTCTGCCCATCCCCCACTCACACTCTGTCTCTCTCTTTCTCAAAAATAAACATTAAAAAAAGGGAAACCATATTTTATATACAATTCTTACAAAGTTATAATCAATTTTATTCTTTTGTGTGTCTACCTTTCCTTTAGATTGGGAGCAGTTTAAACATGGAAGTCAGGATATCTATCTTATTTAATTTATCATTGTTTGCTTCTTTTATTTCTAGCAGTTAGCCCCCTGTGTGGCTGTAACACTAATAGTAATACAAGTAATTAATATTAACTTAAAACTTTTTTCATATTTGCTATGTGCCAGGCGCTATTCTAAGTGTGCTTTACATACATTATTCCATGTGATAACCCCAACAATGCACAAACTGAAGCAAAGCAATGTTAAGATAAATATATTTCTCCAAATCGCACAACTACTATGGAAACAAAGATTTGAACCCAGATATTTTGATTCCAGAATCCATATTCTTGTTCTCCTTAGGTATAGTAGGCTTCTATCTTACATCTGGATTCCCTAAGAAGGTTCCCTAATACTGAGATGTGTTTGATTGCAAATACTTTATTTAACGAGTGACCCCAGAATTGTTGGTGGGAGAAGGGGGCCATGAGACAGGAAAGGGAAGGAAGCCAAAGACAGAATGTTTTAATTAGCAGGTTGCTGTTCACCTTGCTGGGGCCCTTTGGGAGAGGGGATGGGACATATTCAGCCCATATCCCTCACTTAGCAAGGAAGCTGATTCATTAGCTCCCACTTGGGGAGTGCTACTCCTGGGAGATCAGCTCTCCAGCAGGGCTGGATTTCCCTGTGTGTTGACTGAGCAGAACCGAGTGGCCAGAGAAAACTCTCAGCAGAGTCACAGGTGATTACTGTCACAAGCTACTGGTGAAAGTGTCTGTATCAAAGAGTCATGGTTTGAATAGGGATGCTGTCTGCTGCTCCAATATGAACATACAGTTTTGGATAAAAAGGATGTCTGCAGATATGACATTCACCAATTCTGATCCTTTTGATGACCAGTTTTTAAAAGAATCGTTCAAGTTTCTATGGGACTCTCTAGTTGCCGTACCAGTTTTGTGGATCCCAGTCCTGTGACGAGGAGATAAAGTTTTTCTAGTGACATTTCAAAGCTGTTCAGACAATTACTACATGGACATTTTCCCCTGCCAGAGATAGTGCACCCAGCCTTCCTTGGCACCAATTAAGTAAAAAGAAAAGAAAAAAAAAAAAAGAAAGGGAAAAATGTGGAGTTTCCTGTACTGCTTCATTGCTTTACTTAATTGACTTGTTTGAGTGTGTACCGGAACTGGATCTATCTTGTTAGAGTGGCAAAGTTTGAAAATCAACTTAAATTCCAATCTCCTGCAGGTTTCAGCATAGGAAAGTTTATAGTTGTTGGTGGTGGGAGGGTGGTAACAATGGGCTGGGAGCAGAATGTGTGTTCAGGAAAAGGAAACAAATTAGCAGCTTCATATGCTGCAGTCTTTAATAATACAATAATTTAAGGCTGAGTTATTATGAATTCTGAATAAGCGTTGTCTGCTGTTTAAAATTTCCCATGGCTTACTGTCAAATATATTAAAATGGATTTGGAAAGTCTGTAAGCCTTCTAATCATGGATAAAATATATTCTTTTACAGGACTCTAAATTTGTGGTAATTATGTGCCATTTAGTTAATCTCCCTACATTATTTACCAAGCATATTTTGTAGTCAAATACTTGAAGAGTTGACAGGGTAATGTTCAACAGCAACTATGAACAGAAATAGGAGAGAGAGGGTAGGGGAAAAAGCATCTGAATGTAAAAATGACTTGTTTTCATGTTATTTATTTATGGATTATTGTACATAATGACTATGATAGTTAACAGAGTCACCTATGTTCCATTAAACACTTAGGTTTGGGTGTGCATGAATGCCTGTTAAAAAACTAGGGTCTTATGAATACAATAACTCCCAAAACAAAAAGTGAATTTAATGAGACTAAACATTAAGAACACAATTGTGGCACCCACGTCACAGATCCTGGCAAATAGCTGAGGTCTGTGAGGACATTGCAGCTGCCTAGATATTCTAGAGCCCCAGAATAATTGTTAACAATAAATAGCTTTTTTGAAGCTGCTCAGAATTAGAAGGGATTTATTTTCCCAAATCAGAATTGACAGAGATGGAGAAAGATGTCCTATTATGCATTCGGCCACCTAAATATTCCCAGATCCTCCTTGCTCAGATACAGTAGCTGAAAATGCATTGATATTTATAAGCTCTTCTGCTGATGAGCAAACCATGGTGGGGACACTCAGAAAGTTCCTGTAGCTCGATGGTGATCCCAAGGAAGGGGACTTAAACTTCTGTCATTTTTAACTTACAGCTACGGAATATATAAAAAGATACAACATGAAAAAAGGGAATGTCTGTGCTATTGGTGTATAAAAATCCACTTTTTGTTATGCTTATGACATGAAGGTAATGTAAGTCCCAGACAAGCACAACTCTAACCACACACACTCAGTATGACATTTTTATATTAAAATAAATATATTACAAGAATATGATATATAGGCGATCAATTTAAAGTAGAACCTCCGCTATTGGATTTGGTTCTGTTGTGTTTTACAAAGCAGATAACTTGAGCATAGGAAAGGAAATAAAATGCTTTTTTTTTTACCCTGCATTTGTAAGCTAATAACTCAAAAAGATTAATAAGCATTAGCACGCTGTCATTCCCTGTGGAACATCCCTTCATGCATAATGCTGGTTTTATTTGCCTATGTGTCTCCTATATCCCATTCACTGTTTTGGAAGAGACATGTCAGGTGCATCTGGGTGGCTGACTCACTAGAGTATCAGACTCTTGGTTTCAGCTCAGGGCATGCTCTCACAGTTTGTGGGTTCGAGCCTCATGCTGGGCTCTGTGCCAACAGTGCGGAACCTGCCTGGAGTTCTCCCTCCCTCCCTCTTCCTCTCTTTCTCTGTTTCTCAAAATAAATAAATAAACTTATGAAAAAAAAAAAAAAAGAAAAAGAAAAGGCTGCTCCCTTTCAATCTCTTTAAGGAAGTTAATTCTGAGTATTTAGGCTTCTATCACATGGGCTCACTATGTCTAGTAGTTTTTTATTTTTTTATTTATTTTTAAAAAGGCTAATGTAGGGGTGCCTGGGTGGCTCAGAATGTTAAGCATCTGACTCTTGATTTTGGCTCAGACCATGATTTCATGGTTTGTGGGATTGAGCCCCTCATCGGGCTCTGCACTTAAAATGCAGAGCCTGCTTGGGATTCTCTCTCTCTCTCTCTCTCTCTCTCTCTCTCTCTGCCCCTCCCCTACTTGTGCTATCTCTCTCACAATAACTAAATAAGCTTAAAT
The DNA here is from genome assembly GCF_016509475.1 of Prionailurus bengalensis. Taxonomy (NCBI): domain Eukaryota; kingdom Metazoa; phylum Chordata; class Mammalia; order Carnivora; family Felidae; genus Prionailurus; species Prionailurus bengalensis. Next base: position 63,371,335 of record NC_057351.1, read on the forward strand.
AAATCAATAAACATTTACAAATATAAGGCTGATGTGTTCGGTACTATAGATGTTACTCTAGAAAGTTCCATTTTCTTCTTGGCTCTCATATGGGACCTCTGCATGACTGTGCTTGTGATAGGGTATTTTGGTGATGAGAAAAAGAGCAAGATTAACTATGGAGACTGGAAGCTCTCAGAGGACACAGTTTACTAAATTTTCACAAGTATGTTTTTAAAAGTCACACGTGAGAACTGCATGTCTCTTGAAATGAAAGGAAATACAGGCACAGATTCTTAAATGTCTTAAGCTTTAAACCACCCTGGGAGGTCAGGCGCTGATGTGTCTGAGTAGCTGACCTCAGCTACCATCCAAAGCATTTGTGGTTCTATGAAAATAAACTTGGAATATAAACACCCTGGCTCTGAGCTGGTAACTGACATGTTAAAGAAAAGTCTCTAAACGTGCATACAAGATAAACATAAGTTTATTTCACTAGAAATTCTAATTCATAAAGCATTTGGGGTCCAGGCAGGAGGAAGACGGATTCATCTGTTCTGAGGGAAGGGGTTAGGAGGGAGCAGTACCACCATTATGAATTCAGTTGGCTTCAGACTTGTCAAAATTCTGTTTGTGAATGAGTCCATTAAAGTGTATAGGGATATGGCCATCAAACCTATTATACAGATGACAGAACTAGAAGATAGAGAGGGTCTCGTTTTTGCAGTCACTCGGATAGTGATAGCGGTGAAATCGAGTCCTGCTCTCTGCTGATTCTGAGCTCAAGTCTTTTCCTCCATAAACACAGACAAACCAAATTTCTTGTTCACATTTCCAATTTCCAACCAGCAGCTAAAATATGTGTTGGTGCTCCAGGACTCTGAAATATGCAGCCACATCTGAACCCTTCCCAGATCAAATGAGCACATCGCAAAAAAGAAATGTATAATGAGTCTAAAATGTGCATTTTATTTCGTTTTGTATACAAGATACCAAAATAGGAAGGACTTTTTTTTTTAATGTTTTTATTTATTTTTGAGACAGAGAGAGACAGAGCATGAACGGGGGAGGGGCAGAGAGAGAGGGAGACACAGAATCGGAAGCAGGCTCCAGGCTCTGAGCGATGAGCCCAGAGCCTGACGTGGGGCTTGAACTCACGGACTGAGAGATCGTGACCCGAGCTGAAGTTGGACGCCCAACCGACTGAGCCACCCAGGCGCCCCTAGAAAGGACTTTTTAAGGTTTGCTCATTCTGACCTATAATAGCATATAAGCCAGTCTTATAAGTAACACTGGTGCTTACTACCCTTTATAGACTGCCTTATACAAACGGGAATAAATCAAGGGAATAGGAAAATTGTATGCATATTTGTATAATTGTATGTTTATTAATTTTAACAAGTCTGCTCGTTCTCACCAGGGTAAATACAGGAATTACTGGATATACTGGTCTTCGATATTTTCTTTAGAACACCTCTCCATAGGTGATAAGCAAGTGGAAATTCTATTGACTGACCTCAGATTCTCTAAAAAGAGTAACACATTATATCCCCTTATGATAATATTTATTATTATTATAAAATATTAAATGTTATTAGAACTCTCTTGGCAATAAACACTAAGTAGAGGGTATAGCCAACACATTAAAAGATAATGTCAAATCACACCTATGTTCCAGAGAGATTGTAGATTAAAAAAGGAAAAAATTAGTATGGCCTAAAAGAATCCAGGTACTTTGGCCTTATATATTTTATGAAAAGAGAGAATAAAGCACATTTCAAGTGCCCTGGGATATTAATAAAATTGATCCTTATAATAAACAATAAAGAATACCTCAATGCATTCCAAAAGGTGGAACTAACACAGATAACTAGCTTTAGTAAAATTAATAAATTAATAAAACTAGAAAACAGAACAGAGAGGGAATAAAAACTGAAGCCACAGAACTTACAGAAAGTAAAATTTGAAAATGCTTTTATTCCAATATATGAAATAGAGCTAAAGCAATGCAAAAATATAAATAATATAACTATTTTATTCAAACAATAAAAAGTAAAAACAAATTAAGCATTTCAATAAGTTAGAAAGAGACCAATAATAAAACCTATATAAAGTTGAAGTAATGTAATAAGGGGGTAAAAAAAATTAATTAGAAAAGGGAAAAATAGTGAAAACAATAAATCTATTCATTTGTCATTTGAAAAACCCAAACAAAAGAAGATAGATTATACATTGAATTAAAAATAAAATGGGGAGAGAGCACACACATAAAATAAGAAATGGGAATGGGAAAATAAATATTGATATAGAGGATGTTACTAAACTAAAATGTCTCAGCTCAAGTCTGTGCAAATAGATTCGAAATCCACACAAAAGAAGTACTGTTCTTGGGAAATATAAATTAGTAAACCTACCCACAGAAGAGAATAAAATAAAATAGCAATAGTGGACAATTATTCAGATGTTATTCTTAATGGAATACCAGGGCCAATGCTCTGTAGGCATATACTACTGAAACTTTAGGAATATATAAAGAAATATTTAAACTCATTGGAACATAGATGAAAAGAAATATTTCAATACTCTTCTAAAATAAAGTTGGTATAATATTATTGCTAATATGACATGTTAAAACAGCAATGTAATCTATTATTTTTTAGGAATGTCAATGTAAAAATTCCAAATAAATAAAATCTAGAAACATATTAAAATAATAGTTGCAATTAAAATGTGTTTCAAAACAGGAATGAAATGATCTTTCAAGAACAGATCAAATGGTATGTTTCACAATTGTAGTCCAAAAAAGAAGAAAGCTATTTCCATAAATGTTTGAAAGGCATTAAAAATTCAACAAGGCATTAAATTTCAACATCTATTCCTAATTTAATGCATGTCTTTATAGATTAACTACATTTTTATTCCAAAAATATACAATTTTTTGCATATTTTAAACCTTTTATGTAAATGAAATTAAACTGTGCCTATCTTTTTGTAACATTTTTTAAGTTCCACATTAGGATATTTAACTATGCTGATACTCAATGCTTTAACTTAATTAAATTATTTCAGCTATAACTATGGCATCATTGGTTTATCCTCTTTCTTACTGATAGACATTCAAGTTGTTTCAGGATCTTCTTTTATAACAGTAGTGCTAAAAAATCATGCCTTTATGAAGTCTTTTTACAAGCAAATGTAAAAAGTTCTCTGTTATATTCCTGAGAGTGTAATTGATTGCTTGTAGTGTATGTGCATTTTAATATTACTAGGATTTACTAACTTCTCCAAATTGGTGCTACAAATGTATATTCCTACTAGCAGAGGCACGACTCCATATTTTCCCCAAACATGGAATTGATACATTTTACTTAATGTTAACATTTTAATTATTGTTCCTCTCTGATATGTATGAAATTGTCTACAGTGTTTTTTAGTTGTGCTTCCCTGATTCCCTGTTCCAGAGCATAGAAAGAGAAGAGTTTCCTAATTCTCTTGCTGAAGTCCAGTATATGTAGATACTAAAACCCAACAAGGATATCGCATGGAAAGACAGCCCAATTTTTCATGTGAATAGAAGAGGAGAATGAATAAATGCAGTTATCAAAATAATTTAGAACCTACGGACAGAAAATTTTGAAGTAACCATGTGTAACTTTTTAATTAAAAAATTTTAGACATGCAAACAGATACCTATAATTAATGTGTACAACTTGATGAGTCTGGAGATAAGGATACACCGTGAAATCATCTCTACAGTCTAGGCCATAATCTTATCCAACACCTCCTAAAATTTTCTCCTGACCTTTTGTCCATTATTATTATTTTTCTCTTGATAAGGACATTTCAAATAATATCTAACTTCTTAGCAGAATTTTAACTACACAATACGCTATTGTTAACTATAGGCAATATGCCATATAATAGATGTCTATCACTTATTCATTCGGGTAACCAGAACTTTGTACCCTGTAGTGAGTGTCTCTCTGTGTCCCCTCCATGTGAGGCATGGGTAACCACCATTCTATTCTCTGCTTCTGGGAGTTTCACTATTTTGGATTCCTCATGTAGGCAGTATCATGTCATATTTGTCCTTTAGTGTCTGGCTTATTAGCATAATGTTTTCCAGGTTTATCCATATTGTTGCAAATTGCAGCATTTCCTTTTTTTTTTTTTTTTTTTTGAGAGAGAGAGAGAGAGAGAGAGAAAGAAGGAGACAGATTGCAAGCATGGGAGGGGCAGAGAGAGAGAGAGGGAGACACAGAATCCGAGGCTGGCCTCAGGCTCTGATCTGTCAGCACAGAGCCCCTTGCGAGGCTCGAACTCACAAGCTGTGAGATCATGACCTGAGCTGAAGTCGGTCACTTACAGGACTGAGCCACCCAGGCGCCCCATCATTTCCTTCTTTTAAGGTTGAATAATACTCCATTCAGTGTGTATACCACATTTTCTTTACCCATTAATCTATTCACAGACATTTACGTTGCTTCCATGTCTTAGCTCTTATAAATACTGCTGCGATTCAGGGCGCCTGGTGGCAAAGCAGGTTGAGCATCAGACTTTGACTCAGGTCATGATCTCCCTGTTCCTGGGTTTCGGCCCAGCGTTGGTCTCTGTGCTGACATCTCAGAGCCTGGAGCCTGCTTTGGATTCTGTGTCTCCCTCTCTCTCTGCTCTTCCCCTGCTCATACTCTGTCTCTCTCTCAAAAATAAATAAAGATTTTTTAAAAAATAAATAATGCTGCAATGAGCATAGGGATGCAGATAATCACTTTGGGATCCTGATTTCAATTATTTTGGATATATACTGAGAAGTAAGATGGCTGGATCTTATGGTAGTTGTATTTTTAATTTTCTGAGGAAACTCCATATACTGTTTTCCATAGTGGCTACTCTAATACACATTCCTACCAGTAATGTACAAGGTGTCCCTTTTTCGACATCCACACCAACATTTGTTATCTTTTGTTATTTTGATAATAGCCATCCTAGTAGGTGGAAATAGTTCACTGTGGTTTTGATTTGCATTTCCCTGATGATTAGTGATGTTAAGCACTTTTCATTTATCTCTTGGCCATCTGTATATCTTCTTTAGAGACAGGTCTATTCACTTACTTTATCCATTGTTTTAATTAGTTTTTTACTGAGTTGCAGGAATTCCTTATATATTTTGGGTATTAACTCTTTATCAGGTATATGGTTGGCAAATACTTCTTCCCGTTCCATAGGTTACATTATATAAGAAATAAGAGGTATTTAAATTGGAAAGAAGGAATTAAAAGCCATCATTTCCTGCAGATGATATGATTATATATATATATATGTATATATGTGTGTGTATATATATGTATATATATGGAAAACAAGTGATATAATTAAAGATATTAAAAATGGAATGATAATTTAGCATCACCCCAAAATTCCACAGCTTTCTGATCACAATTAACACCTTGTTATGTAATGTAACTGAATATATAATTCATAATAACAAAAATATACTATATAGAAATAAATTTGTGAAGAAATATATAATATATGCATACATAAATTAGTAAAAGAGAAGTAATGGTATCCAGTACCAGATATTAAAAATACACTATAAAGGCAGTAATCAAAAGAATATAGTCACCTATTGTACCAGTGGCAAAGTTTAAAGATCAGAAAGAGATTCAAGTACATATATTTGTTATTTATACAACAAAGTGAATTTCTAGATTTAAAAGAATGGTTTATTCCAAAGCAGTGTTGGAGCAATTCCTAAAACTCTTGGCAAAAATGTGTATTCTTACAAAATAAATTACAAATGGATATTCCACTTCTGGCATAAAAAAGTAACTTGGTCTGGATATGTGTTTCTTCCGAAAACAACTTTAAAATTGAACTTTAAAATTGACATTATATATACATATGTATATGTATGTCAGTACATATACTTCAATATGTATTTAATTAAATATATTGCCATAGACTTTGAAAACCAAAGATAAATTGAATATATTCAAAGCAGCCAGGGGAAACAAGATATATTAGAGACAGAAGAACGGTGATATGAAGGATACCTGACTTGTCCTCAGAAACCATGCAGACAAAAGACAAGAGAATGACATCTTTAACATGCTGCAAAAACTGTCAATACAGAATTGTCTATCTGGTGAAAGTATTTTTCAAGTTAAGGGTAAAGTGATAGCCTCACTAATCCTTTTGAATTCTCTGGTGTAAACTCTACATTGTTAAAAAATTTTAAAGCCCGTTCATAATCAATGAATCAGGTCAATGCTGCCAGAGTATTCTGCTTATAGATGTGTTAAGAAGAACGTGTTAACTTTTTAAGTTAAGCTCGACCCAAAGCAGTAGCATTTGCCCTTCTCTGACAGCATACCGGATATGCTCTCTTCCTTTATATCTACTGTCCACCATTTTCCACCCTTTTGTCTGCCATGGGATGCTGATCTTTATGAATAGCGTCAACAGTCCCACTTGCCTCCCATCTTCTAGTTGAGTTGAACCAATGTAAGGTTCCAGAAGGAGACTAGAAGGTGAGAGGAAAGAGCGTCACTTTGTATGGCCCCAGCTCCCTCACGGTTGAGCTGTGAGTTGCAGTGGCTGTGTTCCTCCATGAGACATCCTGTTCCTTAATGGAGCTGTCTCCTGTGGCCACAGCCCTCTTTCTGAGGTCTGGTGATCTTTCCTGTCCTAGCTTCCTCAGAAGAGCAGGGATATTGACTCCCTGCTATTGCTAGCTGCACAGCACTTCACTGTCCTTGGTAGTTTTCTCTTATCACTGCCTATACCTTTGTCAACAGTGTTTCTTTAAACCACCCTCAATTATCCTATTGATTGCATCCTCTGTTTCCTATTAAAAGCCTGGACTGATACAATCAGCGTTCTTACTTGCAAACAAGAGGAAGTAATGATGGAAGCTGGAAGCAAAGCAGGAATCATGAAAGCTCACACAGTCTGAGAATGCTGGAGGGCCGGGGACGCTGGCTAGGCATCAAGAATGATACCAAGTGTGCTGCTGGCAAATGGTCCCTGAAAACTCTCATGCTGCTGTTGCTAAGCACATACACTCAGCTTGTACTGCTGACACCAGCAACGTCAGACCCTCCATACCACTCACCGTGGATCAAACCTAGAGAAAAGAGGTTAAAGAGGCTGGCAGTCATTATTTGTAAAAGCTGCCATTTTGACTACCCGCAGCTGCTTTCTTTCCATCTTCTAGTTCTTATATGAAAGGAAAGACAGTTTCTTCCTAACTTAACATACCATTCCTCATGCTACTCTTTTACTTCCTGATCAAGAAATTTGATCCCAGAAATTCATGGTTACTGTGTCCTATTCTAAACCCAGAATCTCTGCATGATGTTCATTTTTCTTAGTTTCTGAATGATTGCGTTAGTTTAGAAAACAGAGGACAAGATGGAATTAAATATGCAACGATTCTATGCATAGAAAAACATTTATAGATTAATTATTCAAGGGGTTTCCCAGGAAACCCCTTTAAAAGAAAATGAGGGACCTAGGAGAGGTTGGGAGACGTGTCAGGATATGATGAAGGTCTGACACCCATTGCCTACCTCAGTGGAGGAGAGGGGCAAGGGAGGTTGAGTGGGAGCATCTTGAGTTGCTGTGCAGTCCAAGGAAAGTTCAGGAGAGCTGTTGAGGAGTCCTGAGCCACAGTTCTGCATGCCTCCTAGGAAAAAGCCTATTTTCGTATTGTTGTCACGTTCAGTCTTTGGCTTGGAACAGTTCATGTGAGGCATGGCCTCCGCCCTAATGCAGTTTTGGATTTCAGAGCACAGCAGCTGAGGATCTTGGTCAATTACACTCCCTGTAGTTGGGGATCTGTGGGGAGTGTTCTTCCGGCCATTACAATGATCCCGTCTTAATGTTCTGTGAACTGTGGGCTACATTGTACAGTCAACCATTGATAGACCATCATATGTCAAATAATGGGGCCAAGCAAGAATGAAGAAGAAAGTTAGTTAAAAAGATGGCTATAGAGGGGCACCTGGGTGGCTCAGTCAGTTGAGCGTCCGACTTTGGTTCAGGTCATGATCTCACAGCTCGTGAGTTTGAGCCCCATGTCGGGCTCTGTGCTCACAGCTCAGAGCCTGGAGCCTGCTTCGGATTCTGTGTCTCCCTCTCTCTCTGCCCCTAACCCACTCGCATTCTGTCTCTGTCTTTCTCAAAAATAAATCAACATTAAAAAACAATTAAAAAAAAAGAAGATGGCTTTAGAAATAGATGGATATATAGGCATGTATATGCATGGCAAACACGGAAACAAAATACACAGATCAATGCTACAGTTCTTATTTCTGTAATTTACCCCAAAGGCATAATTGGTACTTAGGATAACTTTTCTTCCCTACTGACTCCACATTCAAATTGCCTGCAGCAAGTACAGAAACTCAAAGTTTTCCTGAGGGAAGTGAGCTTGTGATGGGATCATGTATATGAGATTCCTGCAGTCTTTCATTAAAATTTATCCCTGAATAAAACAGTGCTAATGTCTGGGGGGGGGGGTCTTCAAAAATATAACATACTCTTTCTTGCTTTCACTATGGAACACAAGCCAAATCACCAGATAGTGAGAGTCCACCATCCTGGGTGCCGCTGTAACCTCTCACCACTTTTGCTTATTTTCCTTGGTTGAAAGTACCTGGCCTGGGGCAGTCTCAGCTTCCTGTCAATAGAATCATGTTTTGTTTTGTTTTGTTCCTTTTCAAGGGGGAAGAGTTCGCTCTTCACTATGGATGTTTTTAAGCCAACAGAGTCCAATTAAAGGACAGGAATAACATATATATACCTTTATATAATAATATCTAAAATATATAAAAATAATATATATAATAAATATATAGACATATACCTTTATATAATATCTAAAATATATTAATATTAAAACTAATATATATTAGTTTTAATCTTAATTTATTATTAATTTTATTATATATAATATATATAAATATATATTATATATCAATAATATGTATCATTTTATATATTATTAATTATATATAATTAATATATAATTATATATATATATAGTGCATGATTATCTAAAACAGTGAGAACAACACTCTCCTGCACCTGTATTCTGTCCATTACAGAGATTGTACCCAATGTCTTGCATCTTTCACTGTTTTTGGTTTCCTTTGTCAGAACCTATGTAGTATTGGATACTGTCATGGCAAGAAGGTATCCTGTAATCTCATGGAAAATAATGTCGACAGATGCATGGCAGGCAGGAAAGGGATAAACAATTTAAAAAGTATTTCTCTTCTTGTAAATACAAACCAAACAACTCTCCACCATGTAAAGAGCCCAGTGAAATCACCCCTTTTACTATGGCTCAGGGATATAACACTATTTGGGTGATTTGGTGCTGGTTGCTACTGTTGCAAAATCAAGCATTCAGAAGTAGGCTGGGCCACCAAACACGTGAGGTGTTGTTTGCTTAACTCCATCTGCTAGGGAGCCATCCAATGACTTGGTTCTTCAGAATAACAAAGAAGCAGTGGTCTGCTTTAGATCCCTCTGTTTCTTGTGAGATGAAGGCGACTTCAGGATTTGAGGATGAGGTCCAGAACAAGCCACGTTGTGAATGTAAAACAAGACAAAATCAATAGAGAGAGAAGAATGGAAGTGGCCTTCTTCAGAAGTAATTCACATAAAAGCATATTTCTTGTTCATTTAAGAAAGATTGGAGATTAGTAATGGGGGCATTGGAATAGCAGTTAATATTTTGTTGATGGATACTGATTTTAAAATTCTGGCTCTGTTGCCCGCTATATGACCGTGCTGGAGTAGGCTTTCACAATTGCAATTTCTTATTAGTAAATGGGAAAAACTCTAATTTCTGCCTTATAAGATTGCTATGAGGTACATGAGGTAGTTTCTGTAAAGTATTTAACACAGATTATGTCATTCCGAGGATTCAAAAATGGTGACTATTATGCTGTTCTGTATGAGCTACTATTGCTGATACCCTAGCATTTCACCTCCAGTGAGGTTAGTTTGACCTTTTGTGTGTTAGCTTCCGTTTTTCCTCCTTTACTTAGAAAACTAGACCACTTTCCTAAGTAGGATTTCTAGAATTCCAAAATGTAAGACTCAATGTAAATCCTCAGGTTGGTTCTTAGGTGGAATTCAAAACACCTATGTGCAGTTCCACATTCCATAGCCAAAAGTGAAGTATTATGGTTCCTTCCAAATGGGTGGGTAATGATTGGAAGAATAAAGTGATTAAAATCATAATTGAAGTAGGGGCACCTGAATGAGCTCAGTTGGGTGAGCTTCTGACTGCGGCTCAGGTCATGATCTCATCGTTCAAGAGTTCAAGCCCCACATGTGTCTCTTCGCTGTCGGTGCAGAGCCTGCTTCAGATCCTCTGTCTACCTCTTTTCCTGCCCCTCTCCTGCTCATGCTCTCCCTGTCTCAAAGATAAATAAACCTAGAAAAAAGAAAAAAAAAGTCATAATTGTAGTAACGAAAGCAGGGGTGGTTCTGGTAGTAGCAGCACCAAAACCAGTGATAGACATGACACCCACCATGGCCACCGCCACACCGGGTCCCATGTTCGCTTTGCCTGTACGCGTGTGTGTGCCAGGTACCGTGCATGACACTTGACAGGTGTTATCTCTGACCCTGTTTCATAAAGAATATTAAGGCCATATCACTAATGGGAAAGTGACATTCTCAGAGAGTAGGTAAATTTCTCAAGTCCATGTGGCTCTCAGCTGATGAAGCCATGTTCTGAGCACAGGCGTATGGGGATAAAGCTGATTACCCATCCTGCCATTATAGTTTGTTTCTTTTGTTCTCCTTGTCTTATATAACTCGGGACTTTGCTGTGTGACTTTGTAAATTATTTCTCCTTGTCCTTTTGGTCTGCAGGCCCCCATTTAAGCAGTAAGCCTCTCAGCACTTCTCTTTCCTTTGCACCATCTCTGCCCATTGAACTTCTGAACACAGGGTTCTGAACACAGCAGTTGTTAAACAAATATTTGTTAACTAACTTTCCCTTCTTTTTACTCATGTAAAACATTCCCCACAGTGTTCACTACTCTGCCAATTACCTTGTTTCAAATCTCAAAGTCACTCCATAAATGAAAGCTTAACACAAGGCTGACACAATCTACAAAAGCTTTGTTCATTTTTCCAACTAAAAATGGTAAAAAGCACCAGTGAAGTTCTTAAAGACGAAAAAAAAAAGAAATAAAAAGATTTGGGGCTAAGTGGGTAAGTACAAAACTCAAAGCTTGCAGTAGTCTAGCTAAAGAAAGAAAAACAAGCAAGTAAATAAAAGATTTGTAAATTAAAATATGCAGTGAGGGATTAGGACAGTTTGACATTTTTCAAAGTGAAAATCCTGTTGGTCTATTAAGCAAACAAAAAAGGTAAATATGAATTTTCTTCATTTCTAGTTTTTAGCTAATGCTGAGAAATGAAATTATATTTGCTGAAGTCCTCGGAGACGGTTGTGTATATTTTTGCTTGGGTTATAGCAACAACAAAACAAAACAAAAACCTCTTCAAAAAGAAAAAAAAATACCCCTGCCAAGTCTCCTTTCAGAGAACTGCAGCTTTTAAAATAAAAGTTCAACAGATTCTTTTGAAGTTTGAAATTCACTTTTAAAGTGATGTAATTTCTTGTGGGTCATTGACTGATATTTCCCATTCAGGATGAGAGATTAGGGGAAGGCTCACAGGACAAATAATAAATGAAATCCTGGAACAGACAACTTTGATCAAAAATGACAGAAAAATCTGCTTAGGTCTGTTGGTACAGCTTGATCTATATAATGGTGCCAAGTAGCTGCACATGGAAGCCAGACTCAGGGCTAACAGTTGACCCACGGATCCCTGTCCCTTCGTAAATTAAGGTCACTTCTCTAACGACCTATCCTGTCATTATTCAGCTCTCTTCCAATCAATATGTGGCGAGTTAGAGGAGGCCTCCTCATACCTCTGGAAAGTGAAAGCACTGTACAGTTTGCATATCTAGGCAAGCCATAACCACTGAGAAATAACAATCCTTTTACGCAAAATCCTAGGTCTTTATTTTAAAAAACAAAAACTCTTACACGTCAACACAATCACCTGCTCTTCCTTTCACTCAGAGAAGTAACCCATCATAATAATGAAGCCAAAAGCTACATCTTTGAAGTTAAAAGAAAGTTCAACTCTTTTCGTGGATCAGCCTCCATAAATGGAGTAAAGCACTGAATGGACTATTTGAAAATTGAGTGCTGCGGTGAGGTGTGTGTTCACTTACGCGTGAATGGTTAATAAGGTTTGTGTGAGTAATGGGATAGCGATTCAAATATAGGAATACAAAGAGGTTTACTAAGAAGGTTCAGATCATAAGCATGCATGTACCGGATTCCCTCCACCCCGGATACATTTTTGAACTTTGGATAGTGTCTAGAAGTCGTTTATATAAGAGACCTCAAGAGGGGCTCCTGGGTGGCTCAGTCGGTTAAGCGGCTGACTCCTGATTTCAGGTTAGGTCATGATCTCACAGTTTGTGAGGTCGATCCCCATATTGGACCCTGCCCTGGGAAAATAAATAAATAAACTTAAAAAAAAAAAAGAGAACTCCAGAGAGGCAGCATTTTACAATGCCTTGCCAAAATGAGATGCCCAATACTTATTTACTGAATATAATAAGTAGCCCATTTTCCAGGCTTATTCCATTCTCTGGCACTGTCTTCTCTAGGAAAGACAGGAGAGCTGACTTAAGTTCTATATTAATTCACTAAAATGATAGCATGGGAAGAGACTGAGCAGAGAGGAACCGGCTTTATGTAGACTGTGCAAGAAGGCAGCAACTTCCCTGACTGCTTTTGTGACCTTAGGCAACTCACTTAACTTTTATAACCTTGAGACTTGTTGCAAACCCAGAGTGAACAACTAGATGAAAGCAGAGCTTTTGGACAAGTGTCTCAATCACATTTAATTTCTAATTTTTTTTAATGTTTATTTAGTTTTGAGAGAGAGACACACATACACACAGAGCATGAGTTGAGGAGGAACAGACAGAGAGAGGGAGATACAGAACCCAAAGCAGGCTCCAGGCTCTGAGCTGTCAGCACAGAGCCCAATGCAGGGCTCGAACCCACAAACCGTGGATCACGACCTGGGCTGAAGTCAGACACTTAACCGACTGAGCCACCCAGGCGCCCCTGGTATCATCTGTTCTCTTATCTTTGAATATCACTTGTACGGATCAAATAAGTAAATACACCCCAAACCACCTTTAATGTATAAAATTCCTTATAAGTGCCAGCATTTCTGAAACCACAAGAATCTTGTCTAGAGGAATATGTGATGTTTCATACCAGTGGTTCACAACAGTGACAATTTCCCACTGCCCACCTCCCACCTACCTGGGGACATTTTTAGTGGTCAAAAGTGGTAGGGGGCAGTGAGGGGTGTGGGGGTAGGCAGGGATTATCTGCTACTGGATCTAGTAGGTAGATATTAGGGATGTTGCTCATCCTTGATTGTAGCACCCTGCAATGCACAGGGCAAAGCCCCACAGTAATTACGCAGTCCAAATGTCAGGAGTTATGTTTGAAAAACTCTGGTTTAGACAAAGCTACAAACAGGTTATTAAAAATAAAACGTCATGAGAAAATCCTGCTAATGAGGCTTACTGCATTTCCCCCTCCTCTCCAGCTTCTTTCTAAAGTACATAAGAGAACTGTGTCAAGATTTCAGAGGCCAACACATTCAGAGTCAGAAAAATTCAAGTTGTGAGGGTGCCCAAAATGAATCCAGGGAATATGCTGTTCCACCCAAATGATCTTTCGTCATCAGCCAGAGAATTATGAAGTGTCCAAAACCACCCTTCCCCAGAAGTTCTGTAGTCCTTGAATCTCTAGCTCCTAGGCTATGGAAGAAAGAGCATCTCTTCTGTCTTTTGGACAACATGATTTATTTTGTTTATTTGGTTGACCATCCACATGCCCAAGCTCAGGGCATTTCTCATCTCACTTGAAAATATATAAGGAGAGATGCTCAAGCTTTATCACCTGCCCTGCTTACTTCCATCCCAGACTCATTAAGTGGGCAGGTGAGAGGCAGTGAGTAGCTACAGAGGGGAAGGAGAACCAGTTGGTGCTGGGCAGAGTTAATGACTCTGTTGTGGTACCTTCTCTCCAGCTGAGTGCCAGCGCCACAAGTCATTATTTTCAGCAGAAATAATGGAGTTGCCAATTAGCTCAGCTGAATTTCTGACTCGAGGTACCTCTCCAGTATAGAGCAATTAGCTGACACCCTTTGTGGCTGGAAGGCTATGAATGCACTTTGTGAATGGGTATCATCCTCTGTGTCACCCAGCAGGAACTTCAATGTCCTTGCCTGACCCCTGACAGAGCTAGTACTGAACTCCAAAGAAGGTAATCTTTCCAGTGGAAAGAGGAGAGGAGAGGAGAGGGAGAGAGAGATGTGGGGACAGATAGAGAAGACACTTCCCTTTCTAAGAGGGATTGCTATTTTTTTTTACACTGCCCACTGCCAGAAACACAATGGAGAGTGTTATAGTCCCCTAAATTTCTTGCCTAGGTTTGAGAAGTTGAGAAATTGATTAGAGCTGGTGCCTGACACGCTAAGATCCAAGACTGAGGAAAGTGGCACGGTCTGGTCCTGGAAAATTCAATGAATAAGGGGAGAACATGTCCAACAGTAAGTGGGACTTGTATGTTTCTACGTGGTGGTTCTCAAACCTCTGTACATTCTAGAATCACCCACGAAAATCTTTAAATCACTAACTGGTCAGATCTAGTCATGGGGATTTTGATTCAATTGTCCTCAAAGACTGTGTCTTTTAAATGTTTCTCTGGGTGATTCCAATGTGCCTCTGAGCTGGAGGAGCCCAAGGATGGTGTGGACCCTGATGAGGGGCACGGGCACCCCTGGGAACTTTCTGGGAAAAATTACTGGGTTCCACTCCAGACCTGGTGAATCAGAAGCTCTAGGGGTCGGACCCAGCAACCAAAACCAAAACCAAATTTGGTTTTATCAAATCCATCTGGTCATTCTGAGGCAAAGCTTGAGAACCACTGCATGAGAGCATGAGTCGCTTTGTTTCCTTGCCATTTCCTGCTTTTTCGAAGTGTTGGTGCTGGGGGAGTCTGAGTCTGGGCACTTTGGTACAGGCTTCCCAGCATTGAGAACTATGTTTCTAACTTTTACAACTGGGGTCATGTAACTTCTACCAATATGTTAATACTGGTCTCATATGTGGGCCAATCCCATCCCTACATCCTTCTTAAAATGAATAATAATGATAATGGATAGTTACTATTAATTGTAAGAGTTCATCAGTTTCAGTGACAGCTCCATCCCAACCACATGCAAGAGTCTTATCAAACATCCCCCACCTTTCCTGATGAGGATTGGCTTGGAAGGAGATGCAACACTTTCATATAAAAAGCTGACTATTTAGAGATTCATGAAGGGCCAGAGGCCTCTCTTATATAGAGAGTTTGGGAAGTTATAGCTACCCTACTATTCTTGATCCACACGTAAAGAATACCAAAGAGGACAAAATCACCCACAGCACTCTATGTTGTGGCTGACTGAAAGGAAAACAGCGTGAGATTTGAATGTTGAGGGAACTTTCCTGAAAAGTCGAACTGCATAAAGTAAAAACTGCTTAAAAATATCCCTTCCTACACAATGAGAAAAATTATTAAAATAATGCCAGAGGCCATTGGCACTGGGCATAAATTTGAGACTCACCACGGGAGCTTTAACTGCAAGGAGTAGAGCAAACATGGTTCCTGTGGTCAGCCGGGGGCAGTGAAGTGAAGGTGTGAGGGCTTATCCTCCTGGGCTCTAGATTTTAGAAGCCAAGGGGAGGTAAAAACTCTGGTGCTTGGCCTGGGTTGAGTAATGAGGACTGTAGTGCCTAAGAAGGAAATACTCCACCTCTAGGCTGCTGCAGAGTAAAGGAGAAGCTCCAGGAATCAATGCCTGCATCTAGCAAGAGTCCTAATTACTGCCGTGTGGAGAGTCTGTGTGTTCGTGAACAGTTCCTTGGGGGAAGCATGGGGAGACCACATTGTGTGTTCCTTACTACACACCTGCCGCCAGATTGCAGAAGTCAGGTTTCTGACAACAGATTGAATAAAAATTAAGTTAAAACAATATATGAATTTGCTGTCTGGTGTTAAAATTTTATGAAAACAGATGGGTGAGCATAATCTCTCAGAGGAGCTCATCCAGGCTGAGATGCTTTCTTCAAGCTGCAGGTGTAGACATTTCAAGAGCCCCCCTGGGTCTCCTTTTGCAGAACAGAAGCAAAAGCAAAAATCTAACAGGGATTGCACCATATATGGTTCCTTTCGCTAGCTATCCAAAACTGTTCTAATGATGAGAGAAAAGAAATAAAATCTAGATAAATTTCCATATTACATAGATAGAACATGTAGATCTGTGTCTGTTTGATTCATTGATTCTCCAGATCAATCAATAGAAATTTTAATGGTGCTTTTAACCTTTCTCATACAGTTACAGGCTTACAACCACCTGGACTGTCTCTGAATTACAAGGGGATATCAAATAAAGAAGGGAATTCTAGTGGAGTAAGTATGTTTATGTAGATTATGTGCTCTGCAAACAGAAAAACATCTCTGAATCTGGGCTTTAGAGTTTATTAGCTCTGATAGCTTGGGTAATATTCAAATTTCTGTTAGTCCTTGTTTCCTCATCTATAAAGTTACACTGTGTTAAGAATTAAAAAACTAATGCCTGTAAAACAATCAGCCCCATGCTTATTAGAAAAATGTGTAAATGCTGTTGATTGGTGATAAAGTTTGGGGCTTTCAGGGAGATTAAACTAGAGCCCTCCAGTATATACTTTTAAATTTTATTTTACGTAGATAGGGATAGAGAGTGAGCAGGCGAGAGAGAGAATCTTTAGCAGGCTCATGCTCAAGCACAGAGTCCGATGCAGAGCTCGATCCCGTGACCCTGGGATCATGACCTGAGCCAAAATCAAGAGTTTGATGCTCAACCAACTGAGCCACCCAGGTGCTCCAGAGCCCTCCAATCCTTAATCATCCATCAGGAATTAAGATGAAAATCTATTTATTTATATTAATATGAATGACACTTATCTACTAAGAATACAATAATCTAAATCAACCATATTTTATTGTACTTTCAAGGACTTAGTTGGAGGTCTGGTCAAGTTATTTAGAACCTCCAACTTACAAATTCAAATGCTGATCTAACATAATCGTACAGAGAACAATTTGCAGAGGAAAAAGACACAACTTCACTTCTGGAATAACAGTTGATTCTCTTCACTACATATGTTAACTATGGGAATCTATTTTTAATTTGTCATTCTAACGTTCTTGTTGCTGCATGAATTAAGTAATGTGTTAACTCCCATATGTTCATGACCTGTGAAAAGGAAGCACATATTAGCTACTATTCCAAATTGTACTTTCAGGAACCCTAAAAAGCACTGTTGATTCTAATTAATTCAGTCTAAATTTATTGAACTCTTAAAAATGTGCAATGTACTGAAGTGTGAAAGAATGGTCCGTGTCCTACAGAAACTTATTTCCTAGGTTATGTATATATATAATACAAGGAAGAATAGTATCATAATTATACAAGAAGTATAGAGGGCTCTGGAAATGAAAAGAAAGGACAAATGACTTCAGCTTGATAAGATTGAAAAATATAAAATTAAAGATAAGGAGTTTTATGGGGCTTTGAAAGAAGAGTTTGGGTTGTTCCAGGTGGAACAGGGAAGGAGTGTATAGGAAATTCTCATACAGGAATACTGCAGGTATGGAAGTGGGAGGGACACTGGATATAGAGATCACATTAATACCATCCAAGTAGAGATCAGATTATGAAGAATATGGTGGAGTCAACAGTGTCTTGTCTATTCACCTGATGCAGCAGTATCTATTTACCTGACTCAGGAGTATCTACTCACCAAAAGCCAGCAAGTGATGAGAACACTTAAAGATGTAAGTTGGAGAGTGATCAGAGCTTCACACTGAGAAGATGACTGTGGAATCTAGAGGTAGGATGTCTTAGTAGAGTCAAGTGCATAGTATTTCAGGCAAAAGGGGTTAGGGGTCAAAGCCAAGGAATAATATGGTAACAGAGACACGGGAAAGGAATAATATGGTAACAGAGACACGGGAAAGGAAAAAGAAAAAAGAAAAAAAAGCACTGTGTTTTGGTGACTGAGAGTTCAGAGAGAATAGAGTGAGGGAAGGATAAGACCTAATGTCCAAGTTTTGTTGATGATCTTTTCTTCCTCACTCATCTTTGTGGTTGGGAAGCAGAGGGTACGTTGAGAAGGGGAGATATGAGCAACGTCCCTCTGGGGCCCCCATGCAGGGTTGCTGAGCAGAAGCTGGATGCATAGATGTGGAGTTCAGGGGAGTCCTGGCCACACTATAGATTTGCCTTTAGGGTTTCTTAACAAACAGCGGATAGCTGAAGCCAGAAAGGCTTCACCACCAAAGGAAAGCATATCAGGCTACCTCTCTTATGGAGAATAAAGATCTAGAGAAGAGTATTCAATGTGAAAGGATGATGGAAGATATTAAAGTAAGAAAATACATGTAAAAATAATGACACTACAATAGTGCTGCAAATCAAGAAAGGCAGCCAGCAGTAGATCATTTATTTTGAGTAAATATTGGAAGACAGAGAGCAGGAGTCAGATTGAAAGTAAAATAAAGTGGGAGAAACTCCCAGTCACCTGGTGAGATGCTAAGTGTCAGTGGGCTCCCATAAAGAGCTGGAGACGGGCCTTGGGCAATGCTCAGCATAACAGATTGTGAACTGCTTTCAAAACAGCTGAGCTAGTTGGTTCTACCCTCCCTTCACTACCCATGTGTTCATGCATGTAGGAAGCTGGCCCTTGGAGAGAAAGCTTTAGAATTATTTGCCCAAGAAACATGTGTGATCTTTCTGAAGAAGAGTCCATGGTGGGTGGTGAGGTCTCAGCACATAATCCAGACCTTCATGTAAGACTGTGGTCAAGGGAAAAAGATCAGTGAGGGAGGAGATGGGTAACTCTACCATCCAGAGCAGAATATTTCTTACTTTAAAAATGGTGGTGTCCTCCTTCCTTTCCTACACCAGGCACCCTTCAGAGAAGACTGCCAGCAGGACTGGTTCCCTCTTGAGTGTCTGAGAGGAGAAGCCATGACCTTCCCCTTTTTCACATCCAGCAGCCAACTACAAGGACTCCTTGCCTTGTGGTTCTTATTGCAATCTCAAAAGGCACCACCTTAATCTCTGCTTCCAACACCTCTCCTTCTCTGAATCTGATTTCTCCTGTGTTTCTCCTCAACACTGGACTCACCTGCATAAACCAGGATAATCTCCTAATCCAAGATCTTCAAATCAATCACATCTGCAAATTCCTTTTATTTCCCTATAATGCAACACATGCAGTTTCCAGAGATTAGGACGTGGACATTTTTGGGAGAGGGGAGCATTATTCAGCCTATTGCAAACATGTTCAGTAAAGTGGTCCTTCCTTTGTACAGCCCTCTGGTTCTACATCACTACCATGTACCGAGAAGTGGGATAAAATTATGTCAGACTGTGTCTTACTCTCTACACACATTACCTCAAGGCATGTCTGTTCTTAAACTATCAAAGCACCTCTTCTGTATCTCAGAGTAGTGGTATCCATACACTAGTCAGGTGTATTCAAATACAGTGCCACTTAAATCCAGAACTCATTTAATGGAACACTCATTTTAGACAGAAGTTTTCCTTCCTTAGCTAAAGGGTAAATGATAAAACAAATAACCATTTTTGATGTATCTCATTAATATCTTTCAGGGCCTTGTTCAGAAATGGTTACCTCTGCCATATCTGCATCTAATGACAATGTAAAAGGAACACGAGCGGAAGAGAATGCTTAAGGGTATGGAAGTTCCTCAGGTATAAATATTGAACTTGATAAATCAACTTGTCCAATAGTCACCGATTCTCCTTCCCTTCATTGGATCAGTATGTTCTGGAAAATTTGTTTCATATACACCTCAAACTGACTTCTCTATTCCAGATAAGAAATTGGCCAAGAGATAATTGCTTGCTGTTCTTCCCCCATCTCCTTATGTCCTGAGTTGTTCTTACTTTTCACCAGCCCCCTCCCTGACATTCTAAGTAACAGATACTTTTCTGCTGCTAAAATGGAACATCCCCTAAACTAAGATGTAAGGGTAGATACATGTTTTGTATAATACAGTCCCGCGTGTAGAACATCTGACTCCTTTACTCTGTGAGTGGGTGAAACACAGCTGCTCATGAGAGGCCCCCCCCTCCAGTAGTTAGGGGAGAGAAATGTGTAGTGTCATACAGCTTAGTTTGGAGTCTCACACAGACCTTTGCTGGCAATGACACTTTAAACAAATAATTACCTGTGGGGGCCTCATTTCTTCTTACATAAATAGGGATAATCACCATAATTGTTTCATAGGAGTGTTGCAGGAATCAAGTGAGATAAACCATAAAAGCTGGTGGATAGCAGGTGCTCAGCAAATATTGGCTCTTTTTAAATTTTGAAGTTGGGGACACTTCAAAATCGTCCTCGGCCATCATTTGAACTTCCTCATACCTCCACAACTGGTGTGGGACTAAGCAGCTTAGTCTGTGGTCATAACCAGTGTTAGGGCCACTGTCGTCATCAGCTCACTTTGCCAAAGAACACATCTAACATTTTAAAATATTGCTTGGCTTCCCCAAAACAAGTTACCGAGAGATAGTTGCCATCATTTAAAATGATGCAATGTGCTCACACCACATCTATATATTTTTTTTCAGAATGATAAAATACAGTCTTTATAAAATAATATAAAATTCTTAATTGCTTCTCCTCCCATATAAAAA
Organism: Prionailurus bengalensis; assembly: GCF_016509475.1. Taxonomy (NCBI): domain Eukaryota; kingdom Metazoa; phylum Chordata; class Mammalia; order Carnivora; family Felidae; genus Prionailurus; species Prionailurus bengalensis. The sequence continues at coordinate 63,392,212 of NC_057351.1, forward strand.
GCAGGCATATACTGCAGTCTCCTACATGAGAAATATATTTCGCCACAACAATATAAAGGTACAGAAAATCTAGGAGGGGAAATTCATATTTAAATAGTAGCTGTCATCCAAGACTATCAGAGCACACCATAATTCCTTGACATTTTCTTATTATATTTAAAGTTATGAGAATATTTTATTGCTTAAAATGAAAGTTTTAAAAACCGGTCTCTCTCAGTAGAACCAAGAAGGGAAGGAAATAATCAGATATGATTTCCTCCACTTTCTAGACAAGAAAATTAGAGACATGGTGAAGTCATCCAAGACAAACAAGATACAAACTTTTCATGGTATAGTAATGCACCCCTAAAATTAGAAACCAGTATTCTCAATGTGAACAGAGTGAAAAAGGAATTGGAATGATGAACTTGATCAATTTCCTTGCTCTCAGTTTGTTTGTAGATAAATATTGTCGGCTCATTAATGCTTCTGATAAGTTTCCCCTCTAGCCTTGCAGTTTAAGTTCAAGTGACCTACAAAAGGATTTAGCTAGACTTTTACTTCCTGCAGTTTAAGAGGTGGAGGAGATTAAAAAAAAATGTTTGATGTTATTTGAGTCCATTTCTTGGTCTCTAATGAATTCCCCAGTGGCCTGACATCTTAAATTAGCACACTCATTCCTAACTTGGTTTTCTGAAATGAAGCTAATCAAGAATCAAAAGAAAACAGAAGTAAAGTGTTTCCCAATTAAATAACACCGGGAATGTAGGCAACATTTTGGGGGAGAAAATCCTCACATGACAAGACTGCTGTGCCTGAAAGTCAAGTCTGTTCACTTGGTAAGTTGTCTTGTCATGTGAGGTTTTCATATTGGAGACGAATGATGAACACATAAAGGAGTCATTTTTAAAAACAAATTTTTTAATGTTTTATTTATTTTTGAAGGAGAGAGAGACAGGACATGAGCAGGGTAAGAGGAGAGAGAGAGGGAGACACAGAATCTGAAGCAGGCTCTGAGCTGTCAGCACAGAGCCTGATGCTGGGCTTGAACTCACAAACTGTGAGATCATGATCTGAACTGAAGTCAGATGCTTAACCGACTGAGCCACCCAAGGGCCTCCATGAGGGAGTCATTATTAATGTAGATGGCTCAATGTGTTACCCAGCTCAGGAGCACTACACCAGAAGAACACAGTGATTACCCCCAAGTTATGCATGAGAAAGGATAAATTTTAGGCATCAGGCTCAGGATAAAGTGGAAGAGTAGATAATTCAGTGGATTCAGGGTTATCTCCTAGGTCTATCTAGCTCTTCCTTATGTCCTAGTGTAAGCTGTATTTCTTGAAGACAATTCCCATAATCTTCAGATTATAATTCTGGAAAACTCCATAAAAGCAAGATTTTTCGTTCCAGGCTATGTGCATAAATAGTTTATACAAATATAAATGTAAGTATTTATATCATTTAGTATATATTTATAAATAATATTATAGATGTAACTGTACTTTTAAAACATGACTGGTGTTAACATCCTTATGCTCACCAGTAAAGGAAAGAAAACAAGAGACAGGTGTTTTCTATTTTGAAGAAGTTTACAATCTTGGAGGGTAAGAAATTGGCAAAGGAGCTTTTGCCAATGAGAAAGGAAGAGATGTATATATGCTAGAAGAATTAAAGATGAGAGCTGAAGATCAAAATTAAATTATGGTGGATTAGTGGCTGGCAGAAATTGAGAGCATTTTACGTAGACAAAAGCTATGAACAAAGATACTGAGGTTGGAATGAAGTGGAACTATTTTGGGGGCAAAGAGCCAAAAAAGATTGGGGCATAGAGGACACAAGCTGGATCATGTAGAAATCAAATTTAGCTAGGTGGGAGATAAAGAAAGATCAGGAGATCTTCAAGGCCAGGGAATGTGCTCGCACTTGCTGTTTTAGGAAATCAGGTGGTTCCTGACATTGTGTTTGAGCAATGCTGTGCTAGCCAGCCCACTTCTTAGATAATAGCCCAGGTGCAGGAAATGTAGACCCACCTGAGACCAAAAGTTGGCTTCTCCAGGAAGCTCTCACATATCAAACCAACTTTCTCCGTGGCCAATTTTAAACTCTAAATCGGGTACAACTCAGATTGTGAGTACTTATTGTCATTGCTGACTGTCTTCTTGGACAATATTCCTCCAACATTCCTGTTCAATGTCTCACTGGCACTTTGTCCATAATGGGGCTAGCTGGTGGGTATTTTGGGGGAGGAGGCCTGAAAGCAGGTTCTCAGACTATGATAGATGGTCAAGTGATTTCTTTAGGAAGTGCTCTCCAGACAGACCTGTCAAAATGGAGAATCAAAGACAAGGAAAGGGAAGGAGACCAAGCAAGGAAGCTATTTCAGCCAAAGAAGCAGGCCCAGTCATCCTGCAGAGGAACTCTGGGATGTGAATTATAACCGAGTTCATTCTGAATCATCAAGGCAAGGGAGAATAGGTTTTAATTTCCTCTGACCAATTAGTCATTGGCTAAGGAATGCCTGGGGAGGGAGAAGAAAGTAAACTTCCAGGTATTCTAGCTGTCTGTGATGGCAGGCAAATCAGCCCTCCTGAAAAGGAGCTAGACAAGATTCAAAGCAACATGGACATCAAGGGACAGATGTTCCAAAAAGGTATGAGGGGACTGTAATGAGCACCAGCAGTAAATGCTTCCAGGGCACTGGTTGTATAAGAACAATATTTTTTGTCCTCCTTTTGTATTGGCCTGAACTTGTAATTTTAGCCCCATTAATTCCTCTCACCTGAGAATCTGAGGCACAGCGTTGAGAGGCCCCAGATTTCCAAGATATGTACTACCTCTTTCACCCCACCAGTAAGAAGTGTTCAGATTTAATCCTGCATTGCAGAAAATAATTAGGTCTTTAAAGCCTATAAATTACATTTGTCAGCAGCAGAGAAAACAAATGGAGTTTCTGGTTCTCTGGTGGCAATGATGAATGGCAACATTGAGCTTTTGCTGTAAGAAGCTTGCGTGGACCTAGAAGCTTGTTTATTGGATCTTAACGAAAAAACTATTAATCCAAACCATTTTAGATGGTGGTGGCCATGCTCTGTGTATAAAGGTTTGGGGGGGGGGGTTTGTCCTACTGGACTGGAAAGTTCTATATGGCTGATGATGCTCCGACAAGAGAAAATGCTGCCAGGGCACCACTTTAGACTAGAACACACTGCAAAAGTATACAGATTAGACAACCCATTAACTAAGATTTATATGATGCTAGTAGATATTAATAGGGTTGATGGTATCTGTACAGAACATCGATTTCTGACTAACATTCATGACGTACACCGCTTCCTTAGCTTCTGACTCTACACGGCAGTTTAGCTGCAAAATTTCAAAGTTTAAGATAAAATGTAATTGATTAAAAATGAGTCTTGAGGTAGGGAGTGTGTAGGCTGAGAAGAAAGCCTGGCTTTTCTCTAACTGCTAATAGGGTAGAAAGCCAATCTGTAGTCCATTGGCAGTCCTTGAGGATTGCAGCGTGGAAAGGCTGTGCACTTTCAGGGAGGTAGGCAGGTTCAAGGCCTAGGGACCTGGTAGAATGGATCACTATAATGTGGGTTTTGAAGATGCTGCAAATAGAACTGCTCCCCCCACCGTAACCTTGCTCCCACAGCAGTTATTAACTGCACTGTTAAAGCAGAAAGATACCGAGGTTGGGGGTTAACTGAGCACACATTCCCTCATTTTCTTCCTTTCTGAGGAAAGATGTTACATAAATGACTGTATTTAGGCAAATAAGGGTCTGCAGGAGTTTTCAATCAAAGCTGATTTGCTGCAATATCGTTAGTAGGTATCACATTAAACAAATACAATAAATAGGAGACAGAACAAAAGAAGCAAAGCAGAAAGAAACACTCAGCCAGCTTGTCTGCTTGCTTCTTAGCAACACCCACAAGCAATCAGTAGAATAAACTAACTAATGGAAGATGCTCTCCTGGTTTAATGCTCATAGAAATGGAGAAATCCATTCAACATCCCTGTTCAATATGGTTCAGAAAAAAAATCCTTGCTGCTTTAAAGTTTCTACGGAGTTACCTTGTCACCAACCAGAAACCTACATTTGTATTCACAAGTCAGGAATATTACTGTAAAATACAAGAGAACTCTCTAGACCCTGGGCTCAAGGAAGAAAAACAATTCATATCCCTTTTGATCAATAAAAGGGCATAGTGAAGGTATCTAAAAGGCCCTTTGAGCTCTGGCATAATTTCTCATCACTCTGTTCACTCCCTGGAGAGAAAACACTATTCCTGTATCAAGCATTTATTTAACCCTATGCTGTGAAGGACAAAGCGATGTTCTATGGTGGTTGCACACATCCATGAGGCTTGTCTTCATTTCTCTGGCGAGTGTTCCTTGAGGTCAGGAATCCAGATAGACACAGAAATAATTGCCATAACAAGCCAGGTAAACACTGATCACACAATTGGAAGAGATACTGTGTATTTAGAAATTGGGGAATGGGGAGAGACAGCACGGGTTAAAATAAGCAAAATTCTGGATGTTGTAGCAATGCATTCGGTGTAAACAAAGCTGGACAGACTACATGGCAATCCTAAGCAAGCCAATACAGAAGTTCCTCCACAAATTAATATTTCTTAAATATTTCTTCAATACTTACGAATGAGTTTGAGGTAATTTTTTTAAGTTTACTTATTTATTTTGAGAGAGAGAGAGTGAAAGAGAGAGAGAGGGCAGAGAGAGAGGATCCCACGTAGGCTCCAGTCTGTCTGCGCAGAGCCTGATGCGGGGCTCGATCTCATGAACTGTGAGATCATGACCTGAGCCGAAACCAAGAGTCTGACACTTAAGCGACTGAGCCACGCAGGTGCCCCTGAGGTAATTTTTTTCTTAATAAAATGATATAAAGAAAATATTGTAATTAGGAATAGATTCCCTCTCACTACTTTACAGCCATTGGCAAAAGAAAGTTCTAAAAACTATGAGCAAAACAGTTGCTGCTTTCTTGCAAGTTTTGTTTTCCTGTCCATCTTATTTTATTATGAGCTGAATTTCTTGGGACGTGTCATAATGATAATGATATCTAAGACATATTCACTGTCTATTATGTGCCAGGTCCTATGCTACATGAATTAAGTAATCTTTCTAAAACTTCAAAACAGGGGTGCCTGGGTGGCTCAGTCGGTGAAGCGGCCGACTTCAGCTCAGGTCACGATCTTGCGGTCGGTAAGTTCGAGCCCCGCCTGGGGCTCTGTGCTGACAGCTCAGAGCCTGGAGCCTGTTTCAGATTCTGTGTCTCCCTCTCTGTGACCCTCCCCCGTTCATGCTCTGTCTCTCTCTGTCTCAAAAATAAATAAACGTTAAAAAAAATTAAAAAAAATAATAAAACTTCAAAACAACCTTGTAAATTGAGGCCTATAACTGGCCTCTTTTTTTTTTTTAGGTTTATTCATTTTGAGAGAGAGAGACTGCATGCACATGTGAGGTGGGGGGAGAGAGGGAGAGAGAAGGAGAGAGAAGGAGAGAGAGACAGAGAGAGAGAGAGAGAGAGAGAGAGAGAGAGAGAGAGAGAGAGAGAATCACAAGCAAGCTCCATGCTCTCAGCGTGGGACTCCATTTCATGGGCTTTTGATGGGGGAGCAAATCTCATCAGCCTGTTTGGTTTCCTCTCAGCTCTTGCCACTGGTATTTTCTTGTGCATTCATTCGTGTATTGCCCCTACCTCCTCAATTGGTCTAGTTACACTTTAAGCTTCCAGAAAGCACTGACCTTGCTAATGTATTTATCACCACTGTAGCCTAGAACCTAGAACAGTGTCTGAGACAGGAGAGGCGATTCATAGGTTGACTGAACAAAGGAGAAAAGGAATGGATTTCAAGATCTCTTCATACTATGCTCTTTCATTATCAGGGATTGTTGTGATTATCCTCAAAGTAACATGTCAAGGTGCTTAATCATTGCCCCCTGTCTCCATGATAGATGTGTGGGCTTTGGCTCTACTTGGTGTCTTATCCTTCATTTCACTTTATGGTATTTGGCAGTTTTGGATCATAAACTTTTTTTTTTTTTGAGAGTGAATGAGTTTATCATGTCTTTTCCTAAGAACAGCTTTTTCAGAAAGAGAGTGAAGGGGGTTCCCAAAGGTGCTGATCTCCTGGAGGAATATGGAACATTTCACGGATTTGTGTTTCATCCTTGTGCAGGGGCCATATGTATCTCTGTATCCTTCCAATTTTAGTATATGATCTGCTGAAGTGAGTGCAAGACTTTTTCTTTCTTTTCTTTCTTTCTTTCTTTCTTTCTTTCTTTCTTTCTTTCTTTCTTTCTTTTGTTCTTTCTTTCTTTCTTTCTTTCTTTCTTTCTTTCTTTCTTTCTTTCTTTCTTTCTAAAATCAAACACAGATTCACACACAGGCAAATATTTGAGACTAAAGACGAAACATTGAAATTCATCACGAAGAAGAACCAGACATGCTGTTTGGGGCACATTTTTTTGTCTGGAAGATACTAAGACATGAAATCGAAGTTTGGATAGTTTTGTTGTGAACACTGAGCCTCCAGCTAACCCATGGTCAAGGAGCTTAATCAGAGGGAAAGGGGAGGGGATAGACAGTAGTTCTTTTCACTTTGAGGGCTCATTGGATTCTATCGCTTCCTGAAACTGCATTACAGCACTTATAAAGCAATTAGACTGCTGATATGCTAGAACTCTCCTAGGTTCATCCTTTTCATCAAGTAATTCCTGCCAGGGACCAAACAGTCTGGAACTAGCTTAATAGAACACTATTAAGAATAATCACTATTTGAGTTCCTTACTTCCTGGAAACCTCAAAGCATAAACATATAGGTTTTATTTAGAAGAGATCCTGTGAGTTGTAGAATTTTATCACTGTCCCTGATAGATAAATGGCAGCATGGGAGATTTTTGTCTGTTTTCCTATACTCAGAAAATAGTAAAGGTGGGACGATCCCTAGCATTTATTTGGTTTTCTTTTTTTTTTTAATTAAAAATGTTTATTTTTGAGAGAGAGGGAGAGAGTGCACACACAATCAGGGGAGAGGCAAAGAGAGGGAGACAGAGGAACTGAAGCAGGCTCTGTGTTGAGAGCTGAGAACCTGAAGTGGGGTTCGAACTCACAAACTGAACATCATGAGATCATGATCTGAGTCAAAGTTGGATGCTTAACAGACTGAGCCACCCAGGCGCCCGTATTCTCTTTTCATGAAGATGTTCTACAAGGTTCTTTCACAAATAAATACATGCTGGAGAATGTGTGGTTGGGAATGGGAAGAGGTTCTAAGTGATGTAAATTCTAGCCAAGATGTGCCTTCCTCATGTAAACGCAAAGTTCAACTCAAATTTATAACTAGAGGAAGAAAAAGAGAATTAACATTGTTTCCCTATAAGTCAACAGCATAATAGTATTCACTTAAATATGCCTTCCCATTCATTAGCCTGTTCCATTGTGCCAACATTCTATGGAGCAAATTGTTCTGACATAATTTTCCTTTTGTTTTCAAGGTGAAGGGACTGACTCACAGCGTTTAGGTCTTGAGCTCTTGCTCCAAATTTAATTCAGTGGTACCATGTCAGGAACACAGAAGGCTGAAATAATTGGGTGAAATTATACAATGTTGGCAAAATTTAAATTTGTCTTAACTTATAAAAGTGACTCCGCTTAGTAGGAAACAGTCTCGTTGTAAACAACCTGGTGGATAAAAATAAATGTCTACATGAAATTGAAGTGGTTGACCATTTTACAGTTTGCAAAGCAATATCACAGACTTTAACTTATTTGAGGTTTGCTTCAATCTTTTGGGAGAAGCAGAGGAAAGAGTCTCTTCATCTATAATATGGAGTCCTTACAAGCTTCAGTGGGTTGAAATGACTTATTCCAAGTCCCACAGCCAGATGATGGTGGAGCTGGGACAATCTCAAAAACCCCTTACTTGTTTTTCATAAGGATTTATTACAAAGTTCTTTTGAATAATGACCCCCCTTTGTGCATTTCAAGTAGAATTTGGTATGCAGAGATTTGATTTACACATCACCTTTTCTAGCCCTTCTTTTGCTTAGCACTAAACAGATATTCCAGGAGACACTCATGAATATTGAGCTTGTGTCCAGTCTCAGAAAGTATCAGCAAGGTGCTTCTATCTCAGAAAAGAAGCCACATTTCTGATGATAATGTTGAGGTTCATAACATATCGAGCCCTGAGCTTCTCCAGTGAGCCACTGGGAAGCCTCCATGACTCCATCTACTCAGTCTAAGAAAATTCTTAATCAGCAGTGAGACTGAGTTCTTAGTTTCCAATTGTTAAGGCCCTTCCTTTCTTCTGTCTTTAAGAAACTCCATTGCAACATTTTCTTACTGCAAAATTTTCTGGCACCTTCTTTGCAAGTCATTTGATTTGATACTCTTGTATTTTCCTGAGACCTTCATGGATGAGAACAACAGAGGCCAAAGTCTGTCTGTCTCTTATGTTCTTATTTCTTTTAATACCATCCTCTCGAGATGTTCCTCCTAGCCTATACCTATACGGATCCTCCCCTCTTGAATTTCTCTGCCATTTGTTGCCTTTGCTAATTTTCTATGGTTAATTTTTGTGCTTTGTCTCCCCAAGATTATTAAACATCAAATGAAGGTAGATATAGTTGATTATATTATTTTATATCCAGGACATTAACCTGTATAATGCCTTCCAGATCAGAAAGGCTAGGCAAATATCTATAAAATGCTTGTCAGGTTTGTTGTTGTTGTTGCTGTTGTTTGTTTTTGTTTTTGTATTTTCCTGATCTAACCGTCTCTAGTGAGGATGTAATGGTATTGTAATGTAATGAAATTGTTAATTTCCACTAACAATGGAAAGCATTGTTAATATAAAACCTAACACCATGGGGGTAGGGAAGGAGAAAAAATAGTTTAAAACAGAGAGAGAGGCAAACCATGAGAGACTCTTAAATACAGAGAACAAACTGAGGGTTCATGGTGGGGGAGGGCGTGGAGAGGAGAGAATGGATGATGGGTATTAAGGAGGGGACTTATTGGGATGAGCACTGGGTGTTGTATATAAGCAATGAATCATGGGAATCTACCCCCAAAACCATAAGCACACTGAATACACTGTATGTTAGGTAACTTGACAATAAATTATATTAAAAAATAAATAAATACAAATATGTAAAGAAAAAAAAAAGAAAATGCTTAATTGGCTATATACATTTACAAGGATGACCAAGGGTATACCTCTAAAGAATATTCCTCAAAGGAATCCATTTAGAAAATTATTAATGGTTATTGCATTTTTAATATTAATAATTAGGGGTGCCTGGGTGGCTCAGTTGGTTAAGTATCTGACTTCAGCTCAGGTCATGATCTCACAGTTTATGGGATTGAGCCCCACATTAGTCTCCACACTATCAGCGCAGAACCTGCTTGGGATTCTCTCTCTCTCCCTCTCTCCCTCTCTCCCTCTCCTTCCCTCTCCTTCCCTCTCTCCCTCTCTCTCTCCCTCTCTCTCTCCCTCTGTCCCTCTCTTTCTCCCAGGATAGGTAAATAAACTTTAAATAAATAAGTAAATAAGTAAATAAGTATAAATAAAAGAGCACTAAGATAACTGAAGTTATCTTAAATTATATTAATAGTCAATATTAAGCATATATTGAGTGTTTACCTTGTGCCAGGGAACTGTTGGAAATATTTTGTGTCTCTTAATTTATGTAATCTTCATAAGAAACAACCTTTGGAAAACCCAATAGTGAAACAGTTAAAAGGGTTTACTTTACCAGACAGCCAGGTACATTACCCTGGATGCTTCTAGACTAAGAGCTCTTTCAGTATCAGAATTTTGTTTTGCTAATTGTTTCCTAGCACATATTAAATGCTTAATAAATATTTAATGAATGGAAGGATTAATAAGTGAATGGCAATATTGCTTGGAACTTGTTTGTTTGTTTGTTTGTTTTTGGACTCCATGTTGAAAATGATCAGGTACGAAAATTAGTCTCATTACTCTGTAATTATCCCTTATTTTATTCCAGAAATGGCATTTTCCAGCTTAATTGACTTCCTCAATCATCAAACTTAGCTCTGACTTCTCCAAAATCAACCATATTTCCCCTTGAAGGAAATCAGTGTGGATGAGGGTTTCTCAACATTGGCACTATTGATATCTTAGATTGGAGGATTCTTTGTTGTGGGGGTTGCCTTGTGCCTTGTAAGAGTTTTAGTAGCATCCCCTAGATCTCTACTCCTTAGATGTTAAGAGCATCTTTCTCTTCTCTGCTTCTAGTTGTAACAACCAGAAATGTCTCCATGCATTGCCAAATGCCCCAAGGTGGATAAAGGTGGTACAAAAGTATCCCTGTTCTGGAAATACTGTTTTAAACCATTAGGAAGTGTTGTTTTTGTTCAGTTTTGCTTTGTTTCTATGAGCTGCAAGTATTTGTTTTTCTGGTGATTCTGCAAAAAAAAAAAAATGCACAGTCATGACTGGAGAAATTATAGTATCTTTGGATTAAGTAATATACATTCATAAGTGGATTATTTTGAAAGGATCAGTGCATATTTTGATGTTTAATTTCTTGTAAGTTTGTATACATTTTAAAAAATGTTTTATTGCCAGTAGTATGTCTTCCTCTGTCAAGTTCAGCAGTGCTCATTAATGAATCATCTCATTTATCAGATGGGAAAAGATATCCATTGGGCAAACAGTGACTTGGATGAATTGGCTGGACTCCGCCCCAGGCATCCTGCCTCTGAGCTCCTCCCCTGATTGGTTCCCCTCCTTTGGTGACACATTCCACTTTCACTCTAGCCTCCAACTGTGTGGTCTCCAAAAAGTCACACTATTTCTCCACAAGTGCATTGGCTTTACTGTTCACCTCAGATGACTCCCTGCCTGTCAGACAGGATGACAACATCTCCCCAAGAGTGGCAGTTTCTCGCCTTTCCGGAGCCACAATCTTGTAACCAGCCTCACAATTATGGGTAAATACACTGGCCACGTACAGCCATGGGGATGATGGGCTGGTCGTGACAGATTGACCGGAATGCCATGGTAAACCACTCCTCTTCCCTGGCCTTGAAGCCCCAGATGAGAAGAACAGACAGCTGAATAGCTCACGGCCTTTAGCTATCAATTTGATTTAGCAACTGCAAAACTGCTCTGACAGCCCAGTAGCCAATTAGTGGCCTGCAATCATCAGCATTAATTTGTTCACATTTCCCCCTGCAAATTGCTAATTGGTTGAACTGAGCAGTGGTTGGGCTGGATTGCTGGGGAGGAAGAAGGAAGTTGAACTGTCTCATTTTCTTGCTGAGTATATTTAGATTAAAGGTGATGCCAAAGGACACACGGCTTCTGAACTCCTTTAGCAATTTAGAAAGACAGTCCTTTACAGCAAGATGTCATTAATTATGTATATTCTGGATGGTGTTCCAAGTCTTTCAGGTTACCCAGCATCTCATTTTTTGGAGATGCTTGAAGAGTGAACAGACGAAAACCTTCTCTTACCCCTCCTTTATCAAGTTTTTCCATGTATTTGCATTTTGTTCTCATAATATAATGTTAAGATAGCAAAGATCCCTTCCTTAATAATATCATTGTGTTTATTATTCTCCATTGCCCACCTCCTCTTCTCTGGTTCCCAAATATTTGTTCTTTGCCTGCTTTGGTACCCTGAGAGACCGACTTTTATGACCTCTGTTACTCATTCTTGCTGTCTAGTTTACCACTGGGTTTAGCTAATAAATCACAAGAAAGAGACTGTAATTCAGGAGGAGGGAGGAATGTTTTTCTTGCCCACTTCCTGCCTACGTTGGTGCACATTTCTAGTATTGGCCTCTGCCCTCTATAACTTCATTCCCTTACAGGTAGCAACTCTCCCACTGCTCTATTTATCATCAGACTTTGATACTATTGTTCCTGCCTCTTGCTTTTCCTGGTCTAGATATAGGAATGTCTTCTCCTTGCTGCTAATTGCTAGGTGCCTTAACATAATTTGATGGCTCCTTTAAACCTTCCCACACTTCTAGTGGTCCTTTCATTAAATTCTTGTGAAAATGTCATCTAATTGTACTATTATTCATTTTATCTGCCTGATACTTTCCATATGCTTTTATGTAACAAATATTTGTTTTGCCCATACTATGCAGGGTGATGGGTGTTGAGCTGTGAGAAAAACAGATAGGATTACTGTCCTCATGGAATTTGAAATCTGGTTAGGTTATTAGATATTAAATGATTAATTGTAAATAAGATCTAGCATGAGCTAGAATCAAGAGCAGAAATTCTAGAACCAATTATCATCCAAAATCCATAGGTTACATTAGAGTTCAATCTTGCTGTTGTGCATTCTATGAATTTTGATGAATGTATAAGGACATGTATCTAATATTGCACTATTGTTCAGAATAGTTTCACTGCCCAAAAAAGTCATTGTGCATTGTCTTTTGGTATCTCCTTCCTGCCTAACCACTGACAACCACTAACCTTTTTGCTATTGCCGTAGTTTTGCCTTTCCAGAATATCTTCTAGTTGGAATCATACATTATGTAGCCCTTTTAGATTGGCTTCTTTCACTTAGTAGTATGCATTTAAGTTTTCTCCAAGTATTTTCATGGATTAATGGCTTGTTGATTTTTAGCACTGAACAATATTCCATTGTCTTTTCATATCATAGTTTATCCACTAATCTACAGAAGGATAATTTGGTTGCTTCCAAATTTGGGCAATTATAAATAAAGGTACTATAAACATGCTTATGGGGTTTTTGTGTGGACTTACGTTTTTGGTTTATTTGAGTAAATAAACTGTGATTGCTGGATTGTGTAAAGTATGTTTAGTTTTGTAAGAAACTGTCAAACTGTCTTCCAAAGTGATTGTATCACTTTGTATTCTTATCAGTAATGCATGAGAGTTCCATATCTTCACTAACATTTAGCATTATTATTGTTTAAGACTTTGGCCATTCTATTAGGTGTGTAGTTGTGCTTCATGTTAAAGTTTTAATTCCCTAATTACGTATTAAGTTGAACAGCTTTTAATATACTTGCTTGATATTTCTATATCTTCTTTGGTATAGTATCTGTTAAGATATTTGGCACATTTTTAATTGGGTTGTTTGTTTTCTTACTGTTTTAAGGATTCCTTATATTTTGGATAACAGTCCTTTATCAGAAGTGTCTTTTGCAAATATTTTCTCTCAGTCTGGGGCTTATCTTCCCATTCTCTTGACTTTGTCTCTTGCAGAGCAAAATTTTTAAATTGTAATGAAGTGCAGCTTATTGATTATTTCTTTCATGGATCTTGATTTTGGTGTTGCATCTAAAAGGTCATCACCATATCCAAGGTCATTTATCATCATATCCAAAGGAATTGAGGTTTTCTTTTATTTTATCTTCTGGGAGTTTTATACTTTTGCATTTTAGTTTTAGCTCTATGATCCATTATGAGTAATTTTTTGTTAAGAGTGTAAGATCTGTATCCAGATTCATTTTTTACATGTAGATGTCCAGAATTCCAGCACTATTTGTTAAAAAGGCTATTTTTGCTTCATTGTATTGACTTTGCTGCTTTGCCAAAGATTAGTTGACTATATTTATGTGGATCTATTTCTGGGATCTATATTCTGTTCCATTTATCTGTCTGTTCTTTGACTAGTACCATACTATCTTGATTATTGTTTTATATAATAAACAATATTAAGCTTTATATTAAGTCTTGAGGTTGGGCAATGTTACTTTTTCAAATTTGTTCTCATTCAATATCAAACTGACTGTTCTTGGTCTTTTTCTTTTCCAAATAAACTTTAAAATCAATTTGTTAATGTCCACAAATAACTTACCTGGATTTTGATTGGGATTGCATTAAATCTATAGATCAAATTGAGAAGAACTGACATCTTGACATTATTGGGTCTTCCTGGCCATGAGCTCTACTTAGTTCTCCTTTCATATCTTTCATAAAGTTTTGTAGTATTGTTCATGTAGATCTTATACATATTTTGATAGGTTTATAGCAAAATATTTTATTTTGGGGAGTGTTAATGTAAATGGTATCGTATAATGGATTTGAAATAACACTTTTTCATTGCTAGTAAATATGAAAGTAATTGACTTTTGTACTTTACATTGTATTTTGAAAACTTGCTATAACTTGCTAAAACTTGCTTACTAGTTCCAAGAGTTTTTATTTTTTTGATTCTTTCAGATTTTCTACTCAGATGGTTATATCATTTGCAAACAAAACTATTTTTCTTTCTTTCTTCCCAAATGGTATACCTTGTATTTCCTTTTCTTGTCTTATTGTATTAGCTAGGACTTCTAGTGCAATGTTGAAAAGCACTGGTGAAAAGGGACATCCTTGCTTTGTCCCCAGTCTTAGCCAGAATGCTTCTAGTCCTTCATTTAGTATAGGTTTTTGTAGGTATTCCTTACCAAATTGAGGAAGTTTCTCTCTATTCCTAATTTGCTGATAATTTTTAATCATAAATCAGTGTTGGATTTTGTCAAATGCTCTTTCTGTACTTCTTTAAATGACGATGTCATTTTTCTTTTTTAGGCTTTTGATATGATGGATTACATTAATTCATTTTTTGAATATTGAACTGGCCTTGTGTATTTGGGATACATTACACTTGGTTCTGGTACATGATTCTTTTTATACACTGTTGGATTCAATCTGCTCATATTTTGATGAGGATTTTGTATTTGTGTTCATGTGCAATATTGATCTTTAGTTTTCTTCCCTGTAATGTCTTTGTCCAGGTTTGATTAGGGTTATGTTGGCTTAATAGAATGAGTTATGAAGCAATCCCCCAGGTTTTATCTTTTTTTTTTTTTAATTTTTTTTTTTAACGTTTATTTATTTTTGAGACAGAGAGAGACAGAGCATGAACGGGGGAGGGGCAGAGAGAGGGAGACACAGAATCTGAAACAGGCTCCAGGCTCTGAGCTGTCAGCACAGAGCCCGACGCGGGGCTCGAACTCACGGACCGCGAGATCATGACCTGAGCCGAAGTCGGACGCTTAACTGACCGAGCCACCCAGGCGACCCCCCCCCAGGTTTTATCTTCTGAAAAAAAAATATTGTAGAGATTTGATATAATTTTTTCCTTAAATGTTTCTTAGAACTCACTAGTGAACCCATCTAGGCCTGGTGCTCTCTATTTTGGAAGATTATTGATTATTCAATCACTTTAATAGGTATAAGCCTATTCAGATTGCCTATCTTTTGTGTGAGTGCTGAAAGCTGTGTCTTTCAAAGAATTGGCCCATTTTATCTAGGTTATCAATTTTTTAGGCATAGAGTTTTTCATAATATTCCTTTATTGTCCTTTTAATGTCCATGGGATCTGGAGTAATTCCTTCTTTCATTTATGATATTAGTAATTTGTGTTTTCTCTCTTTTTCATAGCCTCGCTAGAGGCTTATTGATTTTATAGATCTTTTAAAAGAACTGGTTTTTGGTTTTATTTTCTTTTTTGAGAAAAGTCATGTCCAGCCATTAATGAGCCCATCAAAGGCATTCTTCATTTCTATTAGTGTTTTTGATCTCCAGCATTTCTTTTTGATTATTTCTTAGACTTTTCATCTCTCTGCTCACATTATCCATCTGTTCTTTCATGTTTTCCACTTATTCCATTAAATCCCTTAGCATATTAATCATAGTTAAAAAAAAATCCTGGTCTGATTATTAGAACATTTCTGCCATTTCACTCTGGCTCTGATGCTTGTTCAATCTCTTTAAGCTGTGTTTTTGTTTTTGTTTGAAATCTTTTAGCACACCTTGTAATATTTTGTTGAAAGGCAGACATGATGTGCTGGGTGAAAGGAACTGCAGTAAATAGGCCTTTAGTAATGTAATGATAAAGTATACGGGGGAGAGGAAGGCTTCTTTGGTCTTTTGACTTGGTATCAGTCTTTTGGTAAGGCTGTGCCCCTGGACTGTAAACTTCATCCCTGCTTCTCAGTGCCTCTCCTTCTACCCCACCCCCAACCTTAGGTGGGATAGGATATCTGGAGGGTGCCAGAGTTAGGTATTTCCTTTCCCCCAAGTAATTGAGGCTCTGATAAACTCCAGCAAGTTAGGCTCTGATGAAACAGTTTTTGCGGGGAACAGACCTTGTTAAGAATAGAATATTGTGGTATGTTTCAAAATTGTTCCTTTCCCCCTCTCTCTTCTGGAAACATGAGGTGATTTTTCTTTGTTATTCACTGTGAGATCCTAGTAAGGCTCCTGGAAGTTAAACTCCCCAAATTGTGAAAGCCCCCTGCCATGAACTGGTCCCTTGAAATTTTTATCCCTTAGGTTTATTCACGCTAAGCCTGCAGTAATTTTTTAATTACATTTCAGATTTTCCTACTCTATACTGGTTCCCAAAGATGCTTCTGCTTTGATAAATCGTAAATCTCTGTATCTGTCTGTGTGTCTCTCCAATTTTGGGGTCAGTGGTTTGCCCTGTAACCTCTCCTCTTTGCCAGATCTAAGAAGGGTTATTGATTTTTTCAATTTGTTCAGCTTTTTACTTGTTGTTAGGACAGAATGAAGACTTCTAAGCTTCTTACATGCTAGACCAGAAACCAGAGCCCAATATCATTATCTTTATTTCACAGATTATAAAGCTTAGCTCAAAGAAGTAAACTCCATTTTGCTGTATCCTGGAATGAGTAGGTCACACATAGACTCAACTCCAAGTCTGCTTTCTCCAAAACCAAAGCTTTTGGACACTGGAATATAGGTAAATTCATTGTTATACATTACCTGTTTTAGCCCAGTGACTTGAATTAGATGTTTTCAAAAATATTTTTTGATCAGCTTCAGAATAAACCCAGTCAGATTAAATAGAAAGACTAATTCTGACTTTCTTTCGAGACACCAATGAGGCTGTGTCTAGTTTTCATCCAGTCCCATGAGTGAATTATTTATTTACAATGCAGACAAAGCTCAAACTCTTTTTTTTCCTATTAATATTTATATTATTATTGCCGGGCCCATCACATCTGTAATGCAAAAGGCCCTGAAAGACCACCTATCAGCAACTTCTTTAGAGTTCATTGTTAACATTCAGTGGGCCAAGTTAGAGAGTTCAGAAATGTATTATATTTTTTAAATTAAGTTTTTATTTAAATTTCAGTAGTTAACATACAGTATAATATTAGTTTCAGGTATATAATATAGTGATTCAACACTTCCATACATCACCCAGTGCTCATCACAACAAGTGCACTCCTTAATCCCCATCACTTATTTCACCCATTTCCCCCTTTCTCCCCTCTAATAATTATTGTTTTGTTCTCTATAGTTAAGAGTCTGTCTACTCCTTCACACCCAAGCCAGAGATGGACAGAGGTAGGTAGTCTGGCTACCTAAATGGGCACAGGGATAAAATCTTTAGTTTCTGGTACATTTCTTCCATATTCGAGGAAAAAAAAAATACTGGACTGAGAACCAAGGACATGGACTCCAATGCGACTTTCTATCAGTGACAGTTAACGACCTCTCTAAAACCTTTGGAGCTATTTCTCCATGAGTGAATTAAAAAATCCAGCTCTTAATTTTATGACTGTAAGTTTAATAAAATAATATTCCATTGCCATTTCTGTCTAAAACAAAGGGTGCTCTTATCTGGAGTCTCCTTCCTCTTTGATACAAACTCTTAGAGAGGGGGAAGGGTGATCACTCATGCTTTCCTTTACGTATATTGATTGTCCTTTTCATAGATTGATTTTCTCCATAATTAGGGAATAATCACTTTAAAGCATTCTCTAAAGGAATAAGCCCCAGTAAGGTTTTCTATCTGCCATAACTTTTATAGCCAGAAAATACAAACTTCCTAAAGACATGAATGATGGAATTACACATTATGTCATTTACAGTGTGGGGTCCTGTAAAAGCCTCAGTGGCATCTGAGACACACTACTATCCCAGAAGGGTTTCAAATCTGCTTAGGGAAATACAACCAACATGTGCAAAACTGAAGGCAAAACAAAACATGTAGGTAGGGGGTGTGAAGTAGGACCTGGGTTATGATGCCGATTATATGCTCTCTGCAGCTCACATTACATCATAGAGCATATTTCATCTGCAAGATGGGGATGATAAGGGTGAACTCACGCAGGATTATCCAGTCATGGTACCACTTACGTTGCACACTCATGACTCTACTGCCATGGGGGCCCTCAGCGCAGCCTGGAATTTTTTTTACTCTGTTATCATCCTGGAGGACTCATACTTTCTCTTCTTACTTCTCCAATGCCTTCTTTCTCATCCTGAATTTCAACTGATGACCTCAATTTTTCTTTCCTGGAGAAAACAGAAGGTATTACAAGAAAAATTCTGTGGGATCCCTTGACCATAAGTACATCATCAGCACTCACAAATTCACTTTTCCTTCCTGGTTTCAGGTGATCTCTCCATTTTGCAAAGGCCATCCCCTCTCCTATTATCCAGACCCCATTTTCTGTCACCTCCTTAGGTACACCACTTCAGGAATTCTCTCTCTTCCTCTCTTTCTCTCCTGCATCTGTAGTTTTTTCTCTCTCAACTGGATTTTCTGAGCTCACAAACGTATCATATATTTATTTTTTAAGATGAGATATATGTGCATATGTGTGTATCTTGTTCCCATTTACTTGTTCACATAGTTCAACCATTCCATTTCTCCACCTGCTTTATGTCATATCTCCTTGAGAGAGTTATTTATAATTTTTGTCTGCAATTTATCTCCTCCACTTCTCTGTTCAACCCATTTCTGTAACTATTTACACATTCATCAAACCTGCTCTTGTTAAAATCCAATGAATTCTGTATTCTTAAATTCAGCAATTAATTCTCAGTCCTCATCATACTGACCTCTAGGAGAATTTGATATTGTTAACATGTTCCTTGTTAAAATACCCTTTTCACTTGACTTCTGGACACCACATCCTCCTGTTTCTTCTCTTCTATAATTGGACATTTCTTTTCCTTCTCCTTTATTGGCTTCTCTGAACTACTCTAACAGCCATATATTGGTAATGGCCCAGAACCCATTCCATGGGCATCATTCCTTCTCTTTGTACAACAATCTCATCTCATGACTATCATATGGAATCTATACATTGACAAATCCAAGACATATCTCCGAACCGAACATATCACATGGACTCTACAGTTTTATATATGCTGCCTTCCGGATATCACCACTTGGATATCCGAAAGGCACTTCAAACTTAACATATTCAAAAATTACTTTCTAGACCCTCCTACACCTGCTCCTCCAGCAGTGCTCGTGAATGGCAACCTGGTCTCTCATGCCACTCAGGCCAAGAACCTTGGACTTATCTTAGACTACCCTCTCTTACTTGTGCCTCCCACTTCAACAAATCTTGTCATTGCCACCTTCAGAATATATTCTAATTCTCATTTTTTTAGCCCCTTTAATCCAAACACACCGATGCACGTTACCATCATTGTTTACTTGGTTTGCTATATTAGCCTCCCTTGATGACTCTTTTTTTCCCCTTTTTGTCTATTCTCAACACACTAGCAGGAGAAAATCTATGAAAATGCAAAATGCACCATGTGTACCTCAGCTCAAAACTCTCCATTTCATTCTTAATGGACTCAGTGACAATGTTCTTACAAGGGCCTACAAGGCCCTTTGTGTTCTTGTGACACAGTACTCTTCTGAGCTCACCCACAACAGCTTCCTTGGTGTTAGTCAAATGCTAACAAGGCTTCCACCTTAGGGCTTTTACATTTCCTCTTTTTTTTCCTGCCTGAACTTCTCTAGGTGGTTGGATAGCTTACTCTCTCAGCCCTTTCAAGTCTGTGAAACGTTACCTTAGTGAGGAGAATTTCCATTAACTCCATTTGTGAATAGTGCATTCATTTTTCCTCCTTACCTTAATGTTCTGTTGCTCTGTGTATTTACAGGGTTACTGTCTGCCTGTTCGCCCTAGAATGTAAGTTCCTTTGTTTAGAATGTAAGAGACTCTGTTTTACACATGGCCGTGGCCTGAGTAACTAGACAAGTGCCTGAGAGACCATAGAAACTCAAAACTATGTGGTAGATGATTAAAAGCAAGAATGAATGAATGAATGAATATAACTGAGAGAGTGCTTTGAACTCTGGTATCAACACAAATTTGTACCGTGTCTCATATGGGTCTGAGAGTAGAGACTAGAACATAAGGACTATAAATTGAAATTTGCCATTAGCTTCCCCAGCCTCCTCCCTTTAGTCTCCCCCTTCCTTCTGCCTTTAGTGATGTACTTCTCCAGCTTTTGTTTTAGCCATAACTCAAGGGTTAAATTGTGGTTGTTTTCTTCTTCTATTTGTAGAGTAAGAAAGCATAAGGAAAAATGAGACCAATATGTTTCCAAATATACCCAGGAGACCACATAGTACCATTGTTCTAACAAGGTGGTAGAGCCAAAGGATGCTCTCTCTAACAAAGAAATAGCACAGAGCACATTTTATGGAGGAGAATTAACACAAGTCAATCAATCGCCTCAAGGAAGCTGTGATGCCTTACACACTTGGCTATTCCAGGCCTACCCACCACTAACACAGTTTCCAGGGAATACAAATCTGAGGCTGTGATTCAATTTAAAGAGCATTGATAGGTTCTTGAATGCAGGCAAAGTTTAGCATTAGATTTTGCAGTGTGAGGATAAATGGGCAGTGGGGGTCACTAAGGAGACTGATGACCATGGAGGTTCTTGTCGCTGTGCGGTAGAAAGGTGTATCAGTTAGGAAAGCAAGACCCTGTGATGGAGGGCTTTATGTGGCAGGTGAAGGTACTTTGGTTTGATTCAGTAGGCAGTAAACGAGGAGTCATTGTATTTTCTTAGACGGGATAGAGGTGGTGACACGGTGGAAGCATTGTTGAGCGTGATTGAAAAACCTGGCTATAAAACATATGAGAATGTAGTCCTTGAACAACCTGCATCAGAACCACACTAGGATGTATGCTTTAGTTGGGCTGGAGTAGGTCCCAGTAATCTACATTTTAATCAGAAACTCTGTGGGAGAGGCCTGAGAATTTGCTTTTTTAAAAGCACATCAAGCAATCAGATGCACACTACTTTATGGTATTCATTACAGCATTTTTTTTTTCAAACTGAAGGTTGCAACCTGTTAGTGAGCTGTAAAATGAATTTGGCAAAATGCATCAGATAACACAAATGAGTACGTACGCTATGCTTTCATTTATATATAGTTTATGAACAGGCACAACCAGTCTCTGGTGAAAGAGATTAGAGCACTCGTTGCCTGGGTGGGAGAGAGGCCTGACTAAAAAGGTGCCTGAAGAAAGCTTTGGTTTGTTGGACGTAACGTGATTTGGGTGACACCTACCTAGGTGTAAACATTGGTCAAACCTGATCCAACAGTACACAAAAAATGGATGCATTTTGTGATGTGTACATTATTCCCCCATAATAACAAAAGTGAGAAAATTATGTAGAGCGCATCAAGGCATTGCCCGGAGTAGGGTTAAATTGTGTGTGTTTCATGTGGGCGTGTGTACATTTTGAGTCATGATTATTCAACATGAGGGTAAATATTGTTTGATGTTTGGGTTTATGTGTGTGTTTGAAGCACTGTGGTAGAGAGAGAGTCTAGCAGCTGACAGACCATTTATGTTTACTTTGTCTCTCTTTTGTTTTCTGTAGATTGAGAATTTGACTCCTTACAGATATCTTGCTATCAATATATCCAGTATGTTTTTATACTTATGAGACCACTTGAGTTTTTTGGTAATTTTTCTCCCACACAACTCATTCTGATTCTAATTTCTACAGTGGTTCAGTGTGACATAATATTTTGTGTTCTGATGAACGTGTAGTAGTAATGCCCGGCTACAGAAACGTTGGTCATATTTGTTAGATAGGACAATTGACTGCTTCTGAAAGCTCTATTTAAATGGGTTGTAGGTTTATAGCAGATGCACTGTTCTCACCAGTAGAAACTGCATTTTAAGCAAAAGGAGATGTTTGGAGGCTGTTCATTTCTTGTTTATAAGATTGGAAAAGGAAATACATGGAAGCAATGGTAATCTGAAGACTCATGAAAATAACGTAGTAACACTTGTGTTCTAGTTAACCTCTCCTTGCCGTAAAACATCAAAACTTACTTTGTTCAAGTTCATTTTCTTGAGGTAGTAAGGATACTCCTGTGCACAAAACAGAGTTTTTCTCTGACAACTCTGGATATTATTGATTTTCAGGATGCAAATCCTCCATATGGAATGAGAATTAAAGATGTCTCACTCTAGATAGAATTTTTTAAGAGTTTTAATGTGGCTTAAAAAGAAAGAGAGTCAAATTGAGTTGGAATGAGCCATCCTGACTATACGGCTTGTATAGAACTAAGGATTGTTAGCTAGTCAGAGCCTGCTTTTCTCCTGGCTTGAAATCCTTCTGGATGTATGACACCACTTCTAATTTCCTAGATTTCCAAGATGAGTTTTGGACCTCTTTTGTGTTTGAAATCTAATTATAATTCTGCCATTCACTTGTATTCTTTTTTTTCCTATGGAAGATTTATATAACATTGGTCCAGTCTTACTTTTATGTCTCGAGTACTTAGAGGGGACTATTATTGATTTATATGGGGCACCTTTCTTCAAGATATATATGTGCCCCAATGAGTCTGGAAGGTTTAAAGGTTCTAGTTCACATAAGAAAGTCAGGGATTCTGGAGGCATATATTGGGAAAAAACAGACAGTTTCCCTTTTATATCTTACCTTTTAATGCTCTTGGTGGTTAGATAGGGAATGCATAGGTGGGAGGCGGGTAAAAGTGGCCGGTTAGATAACTATAATATTAGAGAAGATTCCTTCATGGAAGGAATAGAAAGATCTTATACCTTTGATATTGACTAAGGCCACTACATTGCCTATTCCCAAATGGTTAGGGGCACTATATGGTCAACAAGTTTTTATGAGATACTACGAGAAGAACCTTTGCTTCAATAATAACAGCACCATCACCTCAAGTTATTTAAAATATCTAGGCAACTGTCTTCTAGTTATTCAACTTGATGTAGATGGTTTTCTATCCTTCTAGAAGTGTTAATATGGAGACACTAAGGCTTTGAAAAAATAACATGAACACTTTAAGAAGAATTTTATCTTAGGGGCATCTGGGTGGCTGAGTTGGTTAAGTGGCCTAGGTCATGATCTCGGTTTCAGCTCAGATCATGATCTTGTAGTTCCTGAATTTGAGCCCGCATGGTGGATCTGCACCGAAGACACTGAGCTTGCTTGGGATTGTCTCTCTCCCTCTCCCTCTGCCCCTACCATGCCCTCTCTTTCTTTCTTTCTTTCTCTCTCCCAAAAGTAAATACATAAACATTAAGAAAATAATTTCATCTTATAGCAAAGGAATGTCGAACTGCAGAAGAAGGTAGCACCAGGTCTGATGACAATATGTAACATGAAGTTGTTCATCATCCTGGTGATGAAGTAGACAGGGGACATTAAGATTCTTGGTTGCAAGGAAGAGAAACTAACTTTGAATGTCTAAGCAGAGGAGTCACTGGTATGTTACAGGATGTTGAAAGGCGGATGTTTGGAAAGGAGTGCAATTAAGGCAGGACAAAATTAGGGGATGAAATAGTCTAGCCAAATCACATATGCTAGATGCATCAGACACAACCACATCTTCTGGACATCAGCTCTGCATATTCCCACTGCCGCTGTATAAATCACTGTCTCTCATTCCAGATCCGTAACCCTGAGCAGGAATATATAATGATTAACTCATAGTTCATGTGTTTAGATCCTAGCTGTAAAGAAGGATCTTCCATATCCCATGTCTATATTAAGAAATCATGTGTTCTCTGCTTCCTACCCCTTCCCACAGATTAGGCACATGGGGAACCCCCACCCCCACCCCCAAGAAATAGTTAGTTTATTGTTATGCAAGGGGAGAAAAGATAAATGCCCACTACAATGTGTCTTGTGACTGGAACTTTTCAGGCAGAAGTTGGACGGGTACCTAGAAGTAATACTGTGCAAAGTGTTGCTGTTTTGAGAGAGAAGTTAGGAGAAAGTTCCCTATAAGCACATGGTCTAAGTCTAGGCTTCTATGGGGTGTGGGGTCTTTGGAGTTACTCCAGTGGGATTGTTAGGTTATAAGAAATAAATCCAGGCAGCTGTGTGCTCTCTACCAGGAAGCTTCCTGTTGCTTTATAATTGTCTGAATACATTTCCAGCCCAACCCAGTTACAGCAGTCTTAATTAAATCGTGTAGATTTGGCTTCTTACCACAAGGGGTCATTCTTTTACATGTGTCATTCAAAAATCATCTCAGAAGTACCTGATCCTGAGACCACCTTAGAGGTGTGTTTTCTTTCCAGAAGTTTTAACTACTGCTACAAATTATATCTGCTAAATATGTGGTTCCAATAACGAGACACCTAATGATTTGGTATGGGACTGGTACTGCCATTCAAAAATAAATAAGGGCTGGGGAATGAAACTGTCATTTTTTTAAAAATATTTTTTCTTTTACATTTATTTATTATTGAGAGACAGAGAGACACAAAGCGTGAGCAGGGGAGGGGTAGAGAGAGAGGGAGACACAGAATCTGAAGTAGGCTCCAGGCTCTGAGCTGTCAGCACAGAGCCCGACATGGGGCTCGAACTTACAAACGGTGAGATCATGACCTGAGCCGAAGTCGGTCGCTTAACCAACTGAGCCACCCAGGCGCCCCAAAACTGGCAATTTTTAACATTCCATGCAATTTACCTTTCAACCAAGGATTCCTTTCACCTTAAGACCTTCCCCTCTGTCTAACATTAACAGTCATACAGCGCATTTCAAAAGTGAAGTGAGGCATGGGCTAGTTGCAATGTTAAGGTTACAAGCATAACTTTGAGATATTCAGGTTCAGTTCCAGACTACCACAATAGTGCAAGTACAATGATTTTTTTTGTTTCCCAGTGCATATAAAAGTTATGTTTATACTACACTATAGTCTATTAAATATGCAATAGCATTACATCTAAAACAATGTATATACCTTAATTAAAAAAAATACTTTATTCCTAAGAAAATGCTGACCATCATCCTACTTTTCAGCAACTCATAATTTTTTTTTTTTTTTTTGCTGGTGGAGGTTCTTGCCTTGATGTTGATGACTGCTAACTAATCAGGGTGGCATTTGCTGAACATTGAGGTGGCTGTGGCAATTTCTTAAAATAAGACAACAATGAAGCTTGCCGCATCAATTGACTTCCTTTCACGGATGATTTCTCTGTAACATGCGATGCGGTTTGATAGCATTTTACCCAGAAGTAGAACTTCTTCCAAAATTGGAGTCAATTCTCTCATACCCAGCTGCTGCTTTATCAACTCTGTTTATGTAATACTCGAAATCCTTTGTTGTCATGTCAACAGTCTTCACGGCATCTTCGCCAAAAGTAGTTTCCATCTCAAGAAACCACTTTTTCTCATCCATAAGAAGAAGCTCCTTATCCGTTAAAATTTCATCATGCGAGTGCAGCAACTCCGTCCCATCTCCTGGCTCCACTTCTAATTCTAGTTCTCTTGTTGTTTCCCCCACATCTGCAGTTACTTCCCCCACTGAAGTCTTGAGCCCCGTATAACAATCCAGGAGGGTGGGAATTAGCTTCTTCCAAACTCCTGCTAATGTTGATATTTTGAGCTCTTCCCACAGGTAAAGTAGATTTAGCATGATTATTTTTTTTAATTTTTTTTTAACATTTATTCATTTCTGAGAGACAGAGACAGAGCATGAGCAGGGAAGGGGCAGAGAGAGGGAGACACAGAATCTGAAACAGGCTCCAGGCTCTGAGCTGTCAGCACAGAGCCTGACACAGGGCTCGAACTCATGGACTGTGAGATCGTGACCTGAGCTGAAGTCAGACGGTCAACTGACTGAGCCACCCAGGTGCCCTGATTTAGCATAATTCTTAAGGGCCCTAGGATTTTCAAAATGGTCAGTGCGCCCTGGCTTTAATTTTATATCATCAGCTGCAATAGTGCCTAGCAAGAGAGTCAGCCTGTGTTTTTAGGCCAGGCACTGACTTCTTCTCCCTAGCTGGAAAAGTCCTAGATGGCATCTTCCAGTATAAGGCTGTTTTCATCTACATGGAAAATCTGCTGTTTAGTGTATACACCTCCATGAATTATCTTAGCTGGATCTTCTGGAACTTGCTGCAACTTCTACATCAGCACTTCCTTCTCCACTTTGCACTTTTATGTTGTGGGGACGGCTTCTTTCTTCAAACCTCATGAACCAACCTCTGCTAGCTTCATACATTTCTTACACAACTTCCTCACCTCTCTCAGCCTTCAAAGAACTGAAGAGAGTTAGGGCCTTTCTCTGGTTGGAGATTTGGTTTAAGGGAATGTTGTGGCTGGTTTGATCTTCTATCCAGACCACTCAAACTTTCTCTATATCAGCAATAAGACTGTTTCACTTTCTTATCATTCATGTGTTCATGGGATAACATTTGTAATTTCCATTCAGACTTTTCTTGTGCATTCACAGCTTGTGAAACTGGTGCAAGAGACCTAGCTTTCCACCTATCTTGGCTTTTGACATGCCATTCTTAGTAAACTTAATCACTTCTAGCTTTTGATTTAAAGTGAGACACATGAAACTTTTCTTTTAACTTGTACATTTAGAGACCATTGTAGGATTATTAGTTGGCCTAATTTTGATATTGTGGTGTATCAGGGAATAGGGAGGCCCAAGGAAATGGAGAGAAACATGGAACAGCTGATTGGTGAAGCAGTGAGAACACATGCAGCATTTATCAATTAAGTTCACTGTCTTATATGGATGCACTTAGTGGTGTCCCAAAACAATTACAGTAGTAACATCACAGAACACCATAGCAAATGTAATGGTAATGAAAAGGTTTCAAATTTATGAGAATTACCAAAATGTGACTCCGAGACAGGAAGTAAGCAAATTCATGTAGAAAATGGAGCCCAGAGAGGTCTATGTGGCTCAGTTGCTTAAGCGTCCAACTCTTGGTTTTGGCTCAGGTCATGATCTCAAAGATTGTGGGTCCGAGCCCTACCTAGGGCTCTGCACTAGACAGAGCAGAACTGCATGGGACTGTCTCTACTTCTCTCTCTCTCTGCACCTCCCTGCTCACTCACTCATTCTCTCTCAAAATAAATAAATAAACAAAGAAAAGTGGCACTGATAGACTTGCTCGATGTAGGTTGCCACAAACCTTCACTTTGTAAAAAATGCAGCATCTGTTCAGTACAACAAAGTAAACCACAATAAAACAAGGTGGGATTGTGGTCAGTGATATAACTTGCCAAAATCTCATTAGATGGTTAGAATTTTTTTTATCAATAAAGTATTTTTAATTAAGATACACACATTGTTTTTAGACATAGTGCTTTTGCACACTTAATAGACCACAGTACAGTGTAAATGTAACCTTTAATGCACTGAAAAAGCAAAAAACTCATTTGACTCTTCTTATTGTGATATTGTCTTTATTGCAGTGGTCTAGAACCAAACCCTCAGTATTTCTGAGGTTCGCCTGTATATTAAAACATGAGGAAATTCAGATACACAATTAAGACTTTAAATATGTTGGGCATGTAAAATGCCCACAAATTCACATTAAAAATGAATCTGTGTGTAGTCCTCTCTGGAAACAATGGTACATGATTAAATTTAAGTCTCTTTTTCAAATCAGAATAAAATACGTGTGGCCCTGCACCCACACCATCCCCCAGGATGTGTCCTGTGTGCTAGCATGCCGGAGTACCTGTGCGTCACCACACACAGCACGTCAGCACAATAGACTTTATCTCAAGTGTTGAAGAAGCACTTGGTCTTGGCCCATTCCTTTGTGAGGACACATAAAAGTTAAGGTATAATCTTCATTTTATAATGAAAGTTACCCTTTTGTCCTTAATGAACATTATCACTAATCATATTGATTAGATAGCAAGTGGAGTCTTTTAAATGCATCATGGGATGGAAAAAGCACCATGTTGCGTTATCAAGCTCTCTGGAGTCGGCTACTGCTTCCCTGCATGACGATTGATTGATTGATTGATTTGGTCTGTTTTGATTGACTTCTCAAATTTGATCGTGGAATGTTTCACTTGGTTCAACTGCCAGGGAAGAAGAACCTTCCTGACCTTGACACTCCAGACCATAGGCTGTCAGAGGACTAAAGCCCCGATATGGTCATGGAGCTGGAGCTGCCATGCTACAACCTCCACCTTAATTCTTTCCCCTCATCTTTTCCCTGATACTCAGCATTTAATCCTCCATACTTCCTTTCCCCTTCCCTTCAACATTTTTCCTCTTCCCATCCATGATTTTTTTTCTGCTGAGGGAGAGAAGAGTCTCCTACCTTTTCCCACTTTCCTTCTTACCATGGCCTTGGTGGGAGATGGTGGCAGGGCAGTAACACGCAGCGACATTTGATTTGATGCTTAAGAACACAACAGAGAGATTCTTCTGAGCATTTTAATAGGTTCTGTTTTCCGGGAACTGCAGAGAAAAGAAATAAAAGATAGTACGCAGAGTTCCTGTTTTTTTTTTTTTTCTTATTGCTGCCATGGGGATAAAGATCAAAGTCTTTATCTGTGATTATCCATCAGACAAATGCAATAAAATGCCCAATTTGCAGTCAAGGCTAACTGTGTGCTGTCTTTCAGAACACATTCATCTCTAATCTTCTTGAAAGTCTTTCCTCCCAGAGGCCCCACAGGGCCTGTAAGGAAGCATTCCTGACACCAGCTGCTTCAAAATCTATAGATTGTTATTAAATAATAGGTTTCCTTGCAGCAGGGGCCTGGCCATGCCCTGGGCATATACAGGGACTTAATGCCCCAGGAGCATAGGCATTTATGGAATCCCTAAGGTGTGGTGGCATGGATTCTTATGAAAAGAGGGATTCAGCAGTGAACAATATTGTGTAGGTCCTTTAGGAGCTTGCTCTAAAGTTGAGGCTGTAGGATGGGGCACGTCATAGACACATGAATCAGTTAATCAACAATGCACATCAGAATAAGGGTAAGTCGACTGCAGGACTGAGACTGTGCCAGAATGACTCGACTGGCATCCAAGGCCATAATCCACCTCCTTCTTTATAATGTGCATTCCAAATGCTTCTTCCTTATGTGCCCCGCCTTGGGAGTAAATGGGAAACAGATTGGCATGCACAGAAAATGGTGGTCCACAAGGTGAAGAGGAAAATCCAATACTTCCCAATATCAGATGTTAACAGGAAGAAAAATGTTTGTTGTGTGTCAAAGAGGCTATAGGAAAAGAGTATAGAGTGTGGGGGCCTCTGGTGTGACTGTTGAGCTTGAACAGAACCTGATATTTGTGAAACATTAATAGTAAGGCATATTGGGACACCATCTGAGACCTAGACCATGTAGGTCTGCTTCCTCTTGGTCTCCTAGATCTTTTTTCCTCGTGGTTTCATGAGCCTCCTACCCTCAGGAAAGACAGAGTTTGCCTCACTTCCTGTGATAGGCAAATCAAGCAGAGTTTGTTTTGGGGAAGCCAGCAGATTGTTGCTCTCTTAAAGATTTTCTGCCTGCCATGTTCACTAACATCTGGGCTGTACTCAAATCTAGGTTGAGTAGGGAGGTTGGAAGGCTGGCTGAGTTCTCTGACCAGCTTTTTCAGGAGTCCATTGGATTCTTCATGTTTTTCCTCAAATGATGATAACAAAGGGAAACAGTGGGTGATTCAACTACATCCTAACTTTGGTGACCTTTAATTAGGATCATAGTGTGTTATGCCTAGAATAAAGGTCCCTGGGGAAATTCTGGTTCTGGTTTTAACATAGTCGCAATAAATAAAGCAAAGTCAATCATTCTTTTTGTGTGTGTGATAAAATATATGTGACATAAAATGTATAATTTTGACCATATTTAAGTATACAGTTCAGTATACAGTTCAGTGGCATTATATACATTCACCTTGTGCACCCAGCACAACCATCTATCTCCAGAATTTTCCTCCTTTTAAAGGTTAAATAGTACTCCATTGATGTATATACCACATTTTGTTCATCCATTCATTCATCAATGCATAAAGAAAGTGAAGTCACTCTTGAATGCTCACATTTCCTTTTGGTCCAGAATGCTATTTATATTTGTATATTTGTAGTCTCAGCATCATTGGTGTTAACAGCATTACCTCTCATTCTCAAATTATCCCACTTTGGATGATGAATTATATGATTACCCCTTGAGGAGAACTCTTCTAGAATTCCCATGTTCCCTGCAATTGTTCTCATGTTCAGTGCAAGTTTCGGTGCAGAATCTTCTGCAGACATTCTCTTTCACTTAAACTTAGCACCAACTAAGCATACATCATTAAACAGTCAGTAGGGATGTTGGTGGGTGATGTTTTCCCAAATGAAGGAAAAGAAACAATTGCCGATTTTCAGGCAGCTGGATGAGTATCATAACTTAGGAGACCAGACTATCCCACATCTGTTTGAATAGGAGAACAAGCCTAACAAGTCTTGAAGGCAGCCAGAAAAAAAAAGTGCCTTTGTAATCACTGGGGGAAACCAGTGGAGATCCAGAAAGAGAAAGTGCATGTCTTTCTTTCCACACTGGTCTGAAGCATCTGTCAAAAGCTGTTAAGGGAAAAAAAGGGTGTGATTTTGACTCACAGACATTTTCCCAAAGAGAATTTGCAACTTTTGTTGACTCTGCAAATAGGGGAAGTTCCCTGATTGGATAGCTGCAGAGAGCTTATTTCAGCATAACTGATGAGATAGGATATGTGAAAGTAGACAGCCTCCTAGGATTAAAGTTCTGTCTGGAGTGTTTGCTGCCATACTGGCCTATGGTAGATAGATACTTCAGTAAACATTAGAGAAATGAATGAGTAAATGACCAACTTCCTACCTGTCAGTTGTTCAGGAATCCAGTTCCTTCATATGTAAAATAGGAATAATTCCACCTTCTCTGCCATTATTTTAGGATTATGCTAATTAACTTAGTTTGTCTTCCTAGGAAGGACCATTGACTTTCCACTAAAGGGAGCATAGAACAGAGTGACTCCAGACAAGAAGTACTTTGTAACTGCCATGAAATTTTATAATTTAAAAACCACACCAGATAAATGTAATCTAATCACCAGTCAATTTTAGCAACTCCCTCTGATCTGCTTCTCATTTTAGAACACAATCACAGCTGAAACAATAGGCTTTCCAAGGGACTTAATTTAAAGAACGAAATAGTTTTCCAAATTGTGATACAAATGCTAACTGTTAACCAAAATTTGTGTCCTCCTAGTTTTCCCTGATACACAGCTGGTCTCCATTTCCAACCTCTGTGGTGGTTAGGAATGGCCATGTGACCAAGTTCTATCAACTCAGCTGGGACAGGAGTGGTGTGAGTCTCGTGCTTGCTCTGCTCCTTCAGAACGTCCCATGTCCCTCGACTGACTTGGATAGTGATAAGCTTGACTTAGATGTCAAGCTGAAGAATGTAGAGCTTCTTGCTGATTGAACACATGAAAAAGAGTCATTAACACCATACAGGAAAAAAGGAAAAAAAAAAACTCCAAATAAAGCTTATATTGCTAGTTCTTTAAAAAAAAAAAAGTCTCTTAACTTCTTGTTATGGAAGATAAGAATGAAATCTGTCTTTCACCACCCTCCCGACTACCCATGCCTCACGTCCTTCTGACATAGTTGTAACATAAAAATAGGTCAATGTTTATTATTTAATTTATTCCTACCCTGTTAATACTGTTCACGGATGAGATGTATAGTATTTACATGGTTGGTTTTCCTTTCCTGTAGAGAAGGAAATCATTAATCCAATCCGGATTCTTTGTCAGCTGAGTAAATTTTTTCCTGGTACCTTCAATGAATTTAAATTTTTATGAATGTCATTTTTTTAAAAAAAATTTTAATGTTTATTTTTGAGAGAGAGAGAGAGAGAGAGAGGGAAATCGAGAATGAATGACAGAGCATGAGTAGGGGAAGGGAGAGAGACAGGGAGACAGAGAATCTGAAGCAGGGTCCAGGCTCTGAGCTGTCAGCACAGAGCCTGATGTGGGCTGAACCCACAAACGATGAGATCATGACCTCACCCAAAGATGGATGCTTAACTGACTGAGCCACCCAGGCACCCCATGAATTCCCTTCCAACTATTTTCATTCTAAAAAGTAGCTCTCTAAAACTACTGAACAAATGTCACTGTGCAAACTCCTTAAAACATCATCATAAGGCAATTTTTACCTCTTTTGCTGGCTCGCCAATTTCCTACATCATATTTGGTTATCTTTCTTGGTTATCTTCCTCATATTGATACAACAAAGATTTTCTAGTAGCTTCCTGATGGAGTATTTAAAAGGTAACATTTTTTTCTTTCTTTTTTTTTTTTGGCACAGCTGAAAGTATCCTGACAATCTGAGTATGTATTTCTACTTTGGAAAAAAAAAAATTTCTCAGAATTTTTAAGATATTTTTCTACCACATTCTAATGGCTGAAGTTGCTATTATGGGAGAAATCCTAAGGCATTATTATTTATAAGTATTTATGTAAATATTTTTCCTCCTTATCAGGAGGCTTCTAGATCTTTCTATCACTTGTGTTTTCAAATTTGCAGTAATCCTCTTTGATTTCTTTGTCTATATAACCTTATCTCTCAGTTCTAGAAAAAACAATTATGTTTTTGATGATATCCTCCCTCCACTTGCTTTTGTCTGTTTTTTTTTTTTCTGGACTACTTATTATACAGACATTGTACTTCCTGAATCATTTACCTTCTATCCTTCATCGCTTTTCTTCTCCTTAACTTTATGTTCTACATGTATTATTATTTTTAACTTTTTTTTTCTATCATCAAGATCTCATCTATATTCATGTCTGCATGCTCCTTTAGGTATATTTCTGTTCTTAATTCACAGTTGCAATATGTCTAGTTATCTTTTTGAGAGTATTAATAAAGAAACTACTCATAGTACTAAAGTTGAGAAGAGGTATTTGTTCATTTGGTTTTGATATCTGTTTTCCACATCCAGTGCTTGTTTCAAATGTCTAGGCTTGTTTTTGTTCATATTAGAGAGTGAGGAACAAAGAGGTGATCAGAAACCCAGGGCATTTGATTGGAGATGGTCAATATCATCCTAACTCTAACATCATCTGAAAGGGCTATTTCTTTGGGAATCATTAATGTCAGTGTTTTTCAGTCCTTTAGCTCCAGTTGGTCATATATCCCAGAGGAGAACTGGTTCAGAATTCTCATTTGGAGGGTTTAAACTGGCTGCTAGTTTTCTGGAAACCATGTAGGAGAAGACTGGATAGAAAATTCAGCATTCGCTATGGAACTTTGGCTTAATTCTCTCTCTCTGCCTCTTAAAAAAACAAAACAAAACAAAACAAAACAAAACAAAAAAAAACACTTTTTTTCTAAATTTTCCAAAAATGGATTTCTTCACTCAAATGTGTCTGGAAACCCAAATATAAACACCACGTATTTCACTCTCTGTAGAAAATAAAAGCCCTACTCATCAACTCATCAGCCATGTGACTCTACAAAGTGGGGTGGATTATCTGTGGATCTTATTCTTTCCTAATGAGATCCTCAAACAACACAGTCTTCTGTTAATCCTCACTTCCAAGATACTTGTTCTCCCCAAGTCCTACGCCTGTTAGAGATTCATGTGTAATGCTCTTTCTTGGCTTTCCCACTTAAAGCACAGAATTCAGATTTCTTGGATCTCCTAAGTCGGTTTTTATTTTTCCATTTGTTTCCAGGTACCAAAAATCTTTTTATTTTCTCATCCCCATTGCTTTATTCCATATTACTTCATGCTTTAAAACATTTCTGTCATCTTTATGGGGCTTAGGGAATGGCTTAAATAGAAATATATGTATTCAATCTGCCATCTCTAACAATAAGGTATATGCAATTTAATTTTTTATTAGTAACACATTGAATCATAGGCTTATAATGCAAAAATATTCCTTGAATTATATGACCTCTAAACTCACCCAGTGAGGAAAATTCTGTCCTTCCTGACAGCGAAGTTATTCATGAGAAGGTGAATAAAGTGAATAAAGTCATTCATAATTTATCCAACAAATAATTATTTAGTAACTATGACATATCAGATTCTGGGAACTCAATGTGAGCAACACAGTGCTATCTTCAGGAATTGCCCATGAAGGTAGAAATTTAAAAAAATATATGAATAGAATATTTAAAAGATCTTCAGTAATGTTGACAACAGGGAAATCCAGAAGTGGAGTATCTAGCATTACCTGAATGGGTTAGAATTGGAGGCATATTAAGATTTAATATTCCAAGAGATGTAAAGAGAATGTCACAGGCAAATGAAATAGAAATAATGAAAACTTAAAGATATAACAGATCTGATAAATTTAGGAAACTATGTATAATGCTAGAAGGAGATAAGAATAGACAGAGATTTTGACATGAGCCAGATCATAAAAGGCTATATACAGCATGTTAAGTTGCTTAGATATTAACCTATGGACAATGGTCAACTATAGAAAAGTCTTAGGTGAGCCATGACAGGTAAATGGAGCCATACCAAAAGAAGAAAAAAAAAATCACAAATGATCCACTAATGATGATCCATGGTATCTTTGCCTATTCTGTTCTTCAGTATCCAACTCCTTCCCTTGTCCTTCCATCATTACTTAGCTATTTGTGTTGCAATTAGTACTGCTTCCTGTCAGTCTTATTTGCAACCAGCTGAGCTCATTCACTGATAATTAGTGCACTAACAATTTTCAGGAATTGTGATTCAAAATTGTGTCTTCCACTTCTACTCTGAGGAAAAAAGAAAAAAATAAGGCATCGTGATAAAGCAAAGGATTTGTTCTGGTCTTTTTCCAGGCAGTAAGATGCTGGTTCTGATGGAGTGCTCTCATTAGAATCTGCAGCTAATGGATTCAATCTCAGTTTAGACCATTTTCTCTCTTTCAGCTCCCTGACTGCAGATCATATGTTGGATCATTTCCCTCCATCTGACAAAAACCTAAGTCCTACCAAAATATCTTTTACTCTCTTGGTATCATTCAAAATATTGGGACTTGGGAGAGTACTATTATCACTATATTGCTTAAAGATTTCCTCTACAAAATGGGATTATAATACCCAGAGTATTTGGGATGGTGAATCTTAATCTCCTATTCTCCAGAGGGAATAGTGCAACATAAAAAACAAGGTGGGATTGAAACCCTACCTTCACAGTTTGCTTTTTATATGGCTATGGAAACATAGCCTCTGATTCTTTTCTATAAAATGGGGAAATATATACATGCCCACAGGGTTATTCTAACGAATAAATGAAATGATGTAAGTAGAAGGAACTATTAAAAATTTAGAGGTTATTATGGACTTTTTAATATTGAAGATTTCTAGATTGCTAAGTGTGTATCTTTTGTATTTCTCTTGGCTTAGTACATGGTGGGGATTTCTCTCTTCTAAGTTTTTATTGTGGTAAAATGCACATAACATTTACCAGTTTAGCCATCTCTTAAATGTGTAGCCAATGGTATTAAATACATTCATTATGTTGTACAGCCATCACAACCATCTATCTCCAGAACTCGTTTTGTCTTGTAAAACTGTATGTAACTCTGTACTCATTAAACACTAACTCCCTTGCCCTCCCTTTCCTTTCCGCTTCTGGCAAACACCATTCTACTTTCTGTCTCTATGATTTTGACTTTTCCAAGTACCTGTTATGGGGATATATATATATATATATACACACATATATATATTTATATATGTATATATAAGGATATATCCATATATATCCATATATATATGGATATATATATTTATATATGTATATATAAGGATATATCCATATATATCCATATATATATGGATATATATATTTATATATGGATATATATATTTATATATGGATATATATGGATATATCCATATATATACATATATATATATAATGGAATAAAAGAAGTAGATAGATATATATATATGAAGGTATATATATATGTATATATATAGGTATATATACCTATATATAGGTGTATATATATATATATATACCTATTTATATATATATATTTATATATACATAAATTTCTACCTTCATATATATATGTATATATATATATTTATATATGTATATATATGGATATATCCATATATATACATATATATATGGATTATATATATATATATATATAATGGAATAAAAGAAGTAGTCCTCTTGTCTAGAGTTAGCTAGGTTTAAAACATCTTGGGAAATTGTGAATTCAAGGTGGTTTTCTTTAAGCTCAGCTAGTCTCCACTTCCTGTGACTTTTCAGGTCTCCTGTTCCTGTCCTTTCTTGTGTCATCCTGGGGCCTTATATGATCTTTTACTTTCTCTTCCCCATGTTAAAGTTAATTGCAGGAAATAAGAAATGGTTTCATGGCATTCAAATGTCATTTCTTTCCTAATTTAGGGAGATTTTGGTTTATGAGTATCAGAAACACCTTCTTCAGCTGCCTTAAAGATTATGGAAATGAAATTTTAAGTATAAAAAGTTCCATATCAGGGCAGGATTCGGGTATGTTAATTCCACAGCTCAGTAACATTATTAGGGGGTGGTTTCTCTGTTCTTCCAATTTCACTGTTGGCTCAAACCTCAGGATAGTTGAATTGTAAAAAGATGGTTGCCTGTGATAATTTGGATTACCTGTTTCTTTATTCCCATCAAGCAGCCAAAAACTTAAAATGAAACTTTTTTTTTTCAAAATTACAGAATAAATGATTTTTCTTTCCTTCAACCATATTGGACAAAATTAGATGCCCAATTCCAGATCAGGCACTGATTTAAGAGTATTACCTTCCTTCTGCCAATCAGCCCTACCCTAAAAACTCGAAATGAGATCATCTTCCTCCAGGCACAAAGGCTACCTAAGAATCTTTGTTAGGAAAGAAGAATGGGGAAATGATGTTATCTAGACAACTAATCATGTCTAATACACAACTCCTTCCCCTAAAAATTGCTTGTTCTTATAAAATAGCCTTCATGATCCTGTGAGCAAGTGATAGGGTTAATTGGGAGAATGGTCCCCTCCTTCACAAGATGCATGAATGTGTGTGTAGCAGAGAACCAGAGGTTTATGTGCCCATCATCAAGAACACCCATTTCATGTAGGTTTAAATGGCATATCTATGTCTATGACTATGTCTATATCATATCTATCTATCTATCTATCTATCTATCTATCTATCTATCATCTATCTATCTTCTGCTGGTCCTCTGGCCTGAATCACCTTCAATCAATCAATACAGCTCTTGCACCCTCCCTTCTCCCCATGGTTCCACTTCCCACCCCAATTTCTCACGGTCACGTAGAAAATACAACAAACCAAAGCAAACATATTGATGCATTTTTAGGAAAACATTTTTCAAAAACCCATCCAGAAACAAACATTTGGCGTTTGAATCCTCTAAAAATGTAGGATGAAATCTCCTTCCTGCTTTCACTTTTACAAACAAGGCTGGGGTTTGGAGACAGCATCTGAGATCTCCTAATAATACAGGTGTGTATACACTCACTCCACTCAGTTTCCTCAAAACCTTGAGGACTACTATTTGGTTCAGTCAGCTTACCACCATAACTAATATCTGTTCTCCATTTAACTAATTACTCTTTTCTTCCTCTCTTTCTCTCTGTTTCACTGTTTTGGTAAAGAAGAACATGAAAGGTATAGTCATTGTTGACATACTTGATAACATGGAAAGTTCTGTTTCCCAAAATTATATACTAATGAAAAACCA
This sequence comes from Prionailurus bengalensis, assembly GCF_016509475.1. Lineage (NCBI taxonomy): Eukaryota > Metazoa > Chordata > Mammalia > Carnivora > Felidae > Prionailurus > Prionailurus bengalensis. The sequence continues at coordinate 63,429,973 of NC_057351.1, forward strand.
AAATAATACAAAAGTAACAGGCAGAACTTATGAATTTTTACATTTTGGGGTTGAGTAATTTGTTTTTACATTTTATCTTATTTTTATTTTTTTTATAAAGTTTATTTAGAGAGAGAGAGAGAGTGAGCACAGGGCAAGGGCACAGAAAGGGAGAGAGAGAGAGAATCTCAAGCAGGCTCCACACTGTCAGTGCAGAGGCCAATGAGGGGCTTGAACTCACGAACAGTGAAACCATGACATGAACTGAAATCAAGAGTAGGATGCTTAACTGTCTAAGCTACATAGGCACCCCTACTTTGGTTTTATTATGCAGTCACAGATTTGTTGCCAATAACAGAAAAATTGGGGATTTAAAAAGAACAAAAGTGAAAAAAAAATATTTCTGTGTGACTTGTATGATGGACCATCCACATAGATTTAGAATCTCAGGAATCTTAAATACTGTATTAGCATGGGCCCACTTGAAGACAAATGACAAGAGTCCAATTCTAAATAGATTACAGATAAATTAGAGGATTTTTATAAGAAGAAATGCTCACTCTTGCGTAAGAAGTGAATTAATCAAATTCAGAAGAGACCAGAACCATGTCAATGGTAATTAGTTTATCAAACATTGCTATTGGCAGGCATTGTTCATAGAACTTTGTTTTTAACTCATTTAATCTTAAAATGATTCTGGTTTTGTCCTCTTGGTTGCTGAAAACAACAGCCATTTTATTATATCAAGTTTGTGTAGGTCAGGAATTCAGGCAGGTCATGGATCCATATAGCAGCGATTTGAGTCACTAGATAGTTTTCCACTAAGTCAGGGTTAGTCTAGAGCATCCAAGATGGTTCCAGGCACATTCTCTTGGTGATAAATGACTGGAAGACTGGACTCAGCTGGGCCCTTTTTACTTCCCACACAGTTTCAGAACTTTTCTATGTGATCTCTCCAGTAGGATGTTGAATTTCCTACAAGTTGACTAAGGGATATAAAAGGGAATGTTGCAAGAGTGAAACAGTAGAAGCTGCTAGATTCTTAAGGCCTGAGCCACAAAACTGGCACAATGCTACTTTTTCTGTGTTCTAAAGCAATCACAGAGTATTCCCAGATATCAGGGAGAAGAGCATCAAAGAATCTGAGGCCATTTTTAATCTGACCTAGTCCTCCTATGAGGTGTATATTGTATTCTCATCATACTTAAAGTCACACTGAGCTAAAGAGTAGATATATAGTCTTCTCAAGGTTTCAGAATTAGTAGAAAACTATGAATTTGAACCCAGGCAGTCTGGCTCTAAAATGTGTATTTTTAATCACCTGATAATCCTTAATAATTTCTAGACATAGACATTCTCATGCATGGATACTCCTTCTACTTCTTGGAGGCTAACTGGCAGTTCTATTTTCTTCTTCTTTTTTTTCGCATTTTTTTAAGTGTTTATTTATTTTTGAGAGAGAGAGAGAGAGACAGAGAGAGAGAGAAAGAGAGAAAGAGAGAGAGAGAGAGAGAGAGAGAGAGAGAGAGAGAATGAATGTTCAGGGGAGGGGCAGAGAGAGAGGGAGACACAGAATTCGAAGCAGGCTCCACACTCTGAGCTGTCAGCACAGAGCCCGACGCAGGGCTCGAACTCACTAACTGTGAGATCATCACCTGAGCCTAAGTTGGAAACTTAACCAACTGAGCCACCCAGATGCCCACATTTTCTTCTTTTGGTATGGAACAGGGCCACTGGCAGCTCTAGGTTCAGAGAAAATCCAAGATCACAATTTAAAAGTCTTAGAGAATGCCTTGGCTGGTATAACATGGATAATGAACCCGTTTTTGAATCAGTCAATATGGTCAAAGGCTGAAGACATTGCATTGGCTCAGATGAGGTTCTGGCCAACTCCCATAATTGAATAAACTGAGTCTGTTGTTAGAGAGAGGAAGAGTTATATCACAGACAAGCACCACTGAAGCCCAGAGAAATGTATATGTAACCAGGAGTTTAGTCTGATATTTGAGTCAACTCTCACTTTCTTTTCCAGTAAAATGTGTAAACAACTTCACTTCTTAGCAAACTTGTTGCCTCCCAAGGATGTCCATTAATTTTTAAAGAGTTTCAAACTTCAGAGAGCAGATGAGGGAAGTGTTTTGGAGTCCTATGGCCATTGCTAGCCTTTGCATTAGAATTGTGCCACAAAAACTCATCAAGAGAGTATCTGGTCTGCTTAAACTTTATATTTTTTCACCATGGTATCCCCAGAGTCTAACACAGGTGGATGGATGGGTGAACAAACTTGGTTCAATGCAATTTAACAAGCACTTATTGAACCATCAGATTGATTGATTATCTCCCTAGAAAGGCTGATAATTTTGGCATTGAAGGTAATAACAGACTCAAGAGTTGTGAAAAAGCCCTTAGGGAGTCGTGATTCTCAGAGTCAACAATGGCTGTGTAAATCCTCCAAAGGAAGGGAAGCTTAGCACAGGAAAGTTAGCGTTATCTCAGACCAAGCCCCTCTAGATATGTGACCACTTATAAAAACAGACACTATCAAATCAAAGTTTCCATGATGTTGAAAGCATCTGGACTACTAGGTACTACACTTCTTTGAGCACTTTTCCTCATGGTTAAAATGTTAACATTTAAGCTGTGTGATCAATAAGGTCTCTCTCGACACTTTCTGTAATTTATAATTTTAGTCCTGAAAATAACTATTTCCTGGAATGTTCTGTATGACTTTTTTTAAATGAAGTTATATTGTAAATGTACTTGGGTAATGCAATTTAAAGGAACTCTATCATTAAATCCACAACATGAATAATTATTTTCTATAATCTGTCCATTATTCAGCATTTGTGTAAACTTGGATTTTCATGAATTGAATTTGTCTCAGCTGCCTCTGAAGTGCCCCATTTCCCACAAGCCAAGCTTTTACTGGATTCTGGGCAGCCCCACTAAAAGCCATGAGGTAGCTGTTAGCTGTAGGTCCACCATCACCTCCTTCATCAGCTGGCATTCAGATACTCTAAGGAATCTATTATACTGGAGTGTCAGATGGATTCAGAACAACACAAATGGGAGTCAGCCCTTTCAAACTAACCCTGCATGGTTTGATGGGATGAGCTGAAGGGTATATTTCAAACACAATGAGCCTGGGCTTGGTCACAGGCAAGAATTATGGTGGCAAAAGTCACATTCACTGCCTCCTTTTGGGTATGTGGTCTGTATGCCCTGGCTTGCTAAGATGGTGCCAATTCTGGATTCACTAAATGGAATTTTAAACTTAATGCAACTTCCTCCTGCCAAAAAGAAAAGAATTCAATTATTTGAGACTATTAATGTTAATGACCTTAATAGTAGAAAATGACAAGAACATATGTATAAATCAGTACATTCATGTATTCATAAATACATAATAGATACATAAGTGCATTTATAACAAAATATTGTAACTTCATTGTGCCCAGCAAATAAAAACAAAACACAAGACAAAACAAAATCTGCCCCAAATACTTGTCTTGTAGGTATATGATTCAAAGCAGGCCATGTATGAGCTAGTCCTTTTATCACACGAGGTGGGAAGTAGGACAAAGCAAGAGGAAAGTGACAATTACTTCAGTGAAAAAAAATAAGATACCTGCTTGAAAAGAAATTTGGTCAATCAGGTATCCAGATATATTTTTTGAATGCATCCCAAGCCATGTCTGGGTAGATTTTTTTGTACTCTTAAATTGTAGGGCTTTAATCAAAATCCATGATGTAAGGGAAACAAAAATGGATGCACCCTCTTTAGATTTGAAATAGGGCCAATGTAGTGCAACTTAAAATCTATATAGACACGTTCACATTCACACGCATGCATGCGGGGGCATGGAATTAAAAACTATGTTGGATATAGACCAGAGTTTCTGAATAGTAACATTATTGACATTCTTGGCCTGATATTCTCTGTTGGAAGAGGATGTCATGTGCAATGCAAATTTCTAGCAGCATTTCTCACGGCTATGCACTAGATGCTAGTAGCATCCTTCCCCCTCACCCCATTTCTCACAACTAAAAATGTTTCCATACATTGTCAAATGTTGCCTGTTGGGCAAAATTGCTCTGGTTGAGAGATATCGGTCCAAGGTAAAGACTTCAATTACCTATCCATTATGATTCTCCTAAATATTCTTACCTACTGTGGATATTATTATCGAAGATTGATTGTCAAAGTACATAGTTTAGTTCTTTCAATCGAATTTTAATGTTATTTATCTTAGGTTTCATTTCTTAGAAGAGCCTGGAATAGGGATTTGTGTGTAACCAGTTTGTCAAAGGAGTGCTTCATGGAGATAACTGTGTGGGAGCAAAGCAGATTAGAGAAGGGAAGAAAAAGTAAATATATGGGTTCAGATGAGGTCTAGCCTTAGGCTGATCCCCTGGAAACCTCTGAAGTGTAAATTGAGTGTAAGTCATGAGGCAAGTACTGGGCTTTAGTACCCTACACTGGTCAATCATTATCTAAGTGCTGCTGGGGTGAAGGTTGAAATTGGCTGTTTTGAACTGCACCAAAGTATCTGCTATAATATTTCTTCAGAAAAAAGTTTCGATGAGCTTGATTGGCTTCAATTATTTTATCCAGAGATGAAAATGATTATGAAGATGGAAGCACACTGAGAAAGACCGATATTGGCATTAACCCTGGTCTAGTGCAGTACTCTTCATTTAAAGTATAGGTGAATTAGGTAGGTGAAGGGGATTAAGAAAGGTTACACTTATCATTTTTTTAAGTTTATTTAGGTAGTCTCTATACCCCACGTGTGGCTTGAATTCATGGCCCCAAGATCAAGTCGCATGCTCTTCCAACTGAACCAGCCAAGCTCCCAAAAGTACATTTATCTTGATGAGCACTGGGTGATGTATAGAATTGTTGAATCACTATACTGTACACCTAAAAATAATATAACACTGTATGTCAACTACATTAGACTTAAAATACTTTTAAAAATTAAAATATATATAGATAGTTTTCTTAAAAAATATAGTTTAATAGAAACCAAAGCAATATTTCTATGTATCTTTTGGCGGTAACTATACCCCTAACTATAAATTTACAAAACATCTCTTAAATTTTTATTGTATCTATCTATCTATCTAGCAATCAATCATCAATTCTGAAGGGTGACAGCCCTTATCTCCAGTATACCCTTCAGGTATGTCTTATATTCTCTTTTCTCATTAGTTTGTATTCTGGTAAAGAAAGAAAGAAAGAAAGAAAGAAAGAAAGAAAGAAAGAAAGAAAGAAAGAAAGAAAGAAAGAAAGAAAGAAAGAAAGAAAGAAAAAGAAAAGAAAAGAAAAGAAAAGAAAAGAAAAGAAAAGAAAAAAGAATAGCAAAGAGAGAAGAATATTACCTTAACCAAAACTGAGTAGTGTAGCTTGGTGACAGAAGGTGAGAAAAAACTACATTTCATATAATTCATTCTTAAAGGTAATGCACATAAGTTCCTGGTTATTGTGTGGTGCTGTTGTTTCATTATTGTATTTGGGGGAAACACACACACACACACACACACACACACAATGGAAAGATTACTGACTATCAAATATCTTCTGTTTGAAAAAAAAAAGTCAGTATTTCTGCATAAACCTTTATGAGGTTTATGAGGCAAATGCCTTTCAATGTACCTGTCATTTGGGTATTATTTGCAATTGAATGAGATCTATAATTCTCTAAAGATGAAAAAAAACTGACAGAGATATGGTCATCTTTGTTGGGAAAATGGTAATATACGCACTAGAAACATTTAAATTATACATGTACAAGTCTATTAAGTGTTCTGTTAATTGCTGTCATGGGGCAGCTCTTTCAAAGTTTACAGTCTAGTTGAGTAGGCAGAACAAACACACAGAAGATGATAATTAATTCTAGGTCATAAGTAGTTAAACAGGTGGTAGCTATAGGATATGCTATAGGGAATGCTAGAGGGAGAGAGGCTGGGTTGTTGTTTAAGATAACCAGGACTTACTTTACGGAGAAGATGGTTTTAAATTAGGTTTGGATACTGCATTAAGGATCTCATCTATTTTTATAAAACATTTAGCTATTCCAAAAATTCAAAGTTTTATTTTTGATGTTTTAAGTTCAAGTAGTGGTGCTGGCTTCCTTAGCCAATCCAAAGAAAACAGTGAGGGGTTTCTCTTTAGGATTTGTGATTTTTTTTTCTTTTTAAGAAATGGTGTGTGCTAATTTTAAAAATTCAGAAAGTCTACAGAAATTAAAGACACTCCAAACTCCAACACCTTATGTAGACCATTATGAACATTTTAATAAATGTGGATGGATATATTTTCATAGTTTGAGAGACAGAATTGTCTTATACAACTATGGTCTAGAAGTGACATGAGAAATTGTAGTCAAACCCATAGTGGATGCTTCAGTACCTAGTCACCTACAATTAACCATCAAATGTCTTCTCAATCATCTCTTTTACCAAGAAGTCACTAACTCCTGAAGAAATTGAGTGTAGTTTGAAAATGCTTCAATATATTATGTCCAAGTCTTCCACCTCTCAGTTCTCATGTATTTCGCTGATACTGGGTGTCCCAAGAATAAATTACATCTTCCAACTGTGAGGTTATCACCTTCTCTGTGTCCTGACCGAGCCGTTGTTCACTCTCCACTGAATACTCTGAAAGGTATTCACAAATAAGATTTGCAGAAATAACATGATGAAATAAATTCTAGGTACTCTCTACATTGTGCACAGATCAGAACTGTCCTGTGTTTTGACTAATAACTAATTATCACATAGTATGAACAACAATATTGCTATTATGAAGGAAAGCCTTCATTACTTATGGGTCTCCTGTCCTCTCTCATCGCTGAACAGCCTCAACAATATCTTCTGGGCCTTTCTATTCAATATCTAACAAGAAATAATTATGTGTGTCAGCTTTCAGCTGTCAAAAAAAAAAAGAGAGTGAAAATGATTTATAACAGAAAATTAAAATTCCAACAGTTGGCATTTTTATAAATTCCTGTATTTTTAAGAGAGCATATGTTGTTAAGCAGTAGCTTGAAGCCTTTTGAAATCTCTCTCTGATTGTACCTCCCTGTTATCTTAGTGGCAACCAAGGGTATGTGAATCCTCTGTACAAAAACAAATCAAAACAAAACAAAAAAACCCAGAAAAACAAAAACCAGAGACAATAAATTCTTTTAGTACAGGTGTCCCCTGAATAACAATAAGGGAAAAAAAACTGTGGAAAGATAAACGTTTGCTGGGGAGTTCATGATGAGCAGGGTCTTTCATTCAGTGGGTAATTTGTTTCTTACAACACTCCCAAACTACCCTATATAAGGGTCTCAAACTCATACAGAGGCTAGGCAACTAACATATATGAATAAGAAGGGCTAGCTGAGAATGGTTGTAAGTAAAGAGGTAATGGACCATCCAACGGTGGAGGGTGCATCTCAGTATCAAATGATTACTGCTCTTTGGGCGTTTGATATTATCCACTGTTGCCAAACGTTCTGATGTTTTTCGAGAGATCCTTACTTACCCCAAATCCTTACTTTTCTGCAAATGCTCTTGTTTTTTACTTTTTGGTAATTAATTAACCTTTTAAAAAGCTTATTGTGGGTCAAAAAAAAAGCTCAGTGGGCTGAATTTGGAAAAAGGTGATACCTGTTTGAGATCTCAGATGTAGAAGTTTTTTGATGTTAACCAATGAGTCTAACAAAGTATTCAATTAAAATGATCTTGAAGAGGGGCGCCTGGGTGGCTTAGTCAGTTGAGCTTCTGATTTTGCCTCAGGTCATAATTTCTTGGTTAATGAGTTTGAGCCCTGCATTGGGCTCTGTGCTGACAGTGCAGGGCCTGGGGCCTGTTTCAGATTCTGTCTCCCTCTCTCTCTGCCCCACCCCCACTCATGCTCTGTCTGTCTTGCTCTCTCTCTCAAAAATAAACAAATTCTAAAATTTTTTTTAAATGATCTTAAAGGGTGAGAAGGGTTGGGATTGGTGGAAAGGAATGGGAACATCTCACACTAAACAGATAATCATATTTGAATATAGAGAAATAGGAATAACCACTAACGTGTGGATGTGAGATTACAGGGTCCCACTGTTTGAAGTATATGGTACCGACTGAAAAGGAGAAAGGGATTACAGAGTGGGCTACATGGACTGTAATAATGCAGGATAGAACATGCCAGCTAAAGGAAAAGAAATGCAATAGAAATGGTTGGAAACAGGGAGACATTGAACAAACTGCAGCAGAAGAATGGCCTAATACAAGCAGCGTTTACTAGAAGTGTTCAGGAAGTTGTGCCCAGGATAGAGATCTGGACCATTATGGAGATGGTGCCGTCATTTTTGATGACCACCTACTAGTGATCCAGTGGAGGAACTGTAACCTAGGGAAATCTGTAGAACACCTTAGCTAGTTGGGATATGGAGAGAGATTCTTTGAATTATTAAGCCCTCACAGTATCTTTTTACTTCCATTCCTTTGCTCATTCATGCCACACATACTTACAGAGCGACTGCTTTACCTCCTCTACCTACTTCGCTATACTGAGAACTAAAAGCTGCATCAGAAAATAAAGTGCAATGAGGGGCACCTGGGTGGCTCAGTCGGTTAAGCATCTGACTTCGGCTCAGGTCATGATCTTATGTTCATGAGTTCCAGCCCTGTGAAGGGCTCTGTGCTGACAACTGAGAGCCTGGAGACTGCTTCAGATTCTGTGTCTCCCTGTCTCTGCCCCTCCCTTGCTCTTGCTCTGTCTCTCTGTTTCTCTCTCTCTCAATCATAAATATTAAAACAATTTTTTAGAAAATAAATTGGAATGAGTAAATGCAAGTGACACTTGCGCTGAAGGGTTGGACCTGAGAGAAAGGAATGCAGGGAGCTGCAGCAGCACAATAAGACAAGTACCTGGACCCGTCTCTGTGGGCAGTAAGGCATTTAGGAAATATGCCCCAATGTAATTGAACTGTAGAGGATGTGTAGTGGTCAGCCTGGCTAAGCACCAGGGATAAGTGTCCTTGCCACAAGGGAGAAGGCAGCATGTTAAAGCTGAAATAGGAGTTGAGAACATTTAAGTGTACCTGGGATGTGAAAAAGAAAGGCAGAAATTTGCTAGAGGAGTCTGAAAAATGTGAGTTTCTAAAAAAAAAAAAAAAAAAAAAAAAGAAAAGAAAAAAGGTGAGTTCCTGAAGATATTCAGAGACCACATTCAGTGGGTCTCAGAGGCCTTGTTAATGAGTTTGGACTTTTTCCAAAAAATTAAAAATACTTTTAAAGCAGAAGAAAAATAAGATCCAAATTTAATTTAAAAATGAATCAGCAACTGTAGAGCTGGAGGCAGCAGATAAGGATTTGAACTTTTTTCTTTTTAATTCTTTTTTTTTTGTTTTTTTGCTCAGAGATTTGACCCTATCAAACAACTCACAAAAAACCTACTGATGTTTAGACACAGATATAAATAAATACAAATCCCTGAGACTGTCCCCAGTATTATGCCAAAGAACCAAGGAGGGGCCTTGGTGGTTGAGTATCACAACTCTGAGTTGTCCAAGGTGGAAGGCATTTTAGGGACCGTTCTCTCTCTCTCTTTATATCAAGGAGGAAACTGAGTCCCAAAGATGGGGAGTGACATACCTATGATCATACAGCAAGTCAGTGGTGGCACAGATAAGACCCAGATCCCCAAAATAGTGTTTTTGCAAAGTTTAAATAATTTATTCATTAAGGTAGAAAAAAATATAAAATGAGATAAAAAATTTTACCTGTTGGATTTCATATCCATGGCAGAAAAGAAGAGCTATCCCAGTTTAGTTTGTCCACAAAGTGGAACACAGATAAATCCAACAAAACAAAGCACTTTAGCAACAGTATAAATGTTAGTTAGTAATTGCTCACACTGAACTTACGGAACTTTCAACCTTGCCTCTTTCCTAGTGAACTAGACTCAGAGAAGAAGGCCATTCCATTATTTTTGACACCTATGAGTTTTGCTTCCCCCTTCACTAAAATTAGGAATGAAATAATCTTAAGAGAAACTAATAGTTGTAAAACTCTCAGAGGAACTTGTGTTTGAGGATGTAGAAGGAGTTCCTGGAAGAAGTGGGGAGGGAGTCAGTCCCCAGTCCTTTCAGCTCTTACACATAGAATAAGGGGGGGTGAACTTGAACATCTTTAAGGGCTCTTCTGCTTCAGGACTCATTGGACACAGATAACAAAAAGCAGATCTTCTCAGCCATTTTAATATACCTGATTTTTCAAGCAAACAAGTTATTTACAAAAGATAAATTTTTAATATATTTTTCATATCACTGAGTAGGGGTGGATATTAATCATTTTGGTAAATAGATTTCAGTTTATTCCCCAAACACATAACTGAAGCAACACTGCAAATTGTTTATAAATGAACCAAGGAGGTCAAGGAGTTAAGTTCATGGACTGCTGATTGTTAAATAGTTCATGAATTGGATTCAAATAAGGCCTGCTCTGCCACTATACCACAGAAAATTCCTGCATATAAACTTTGAACATGAACCTGCTATTGTGGGCAAAATGAGCAGGACTTTTCAGGGAAAGGCATGCACATACCTAAGAATGCCACCTTTCCACTAGTTCAATGCTTGCTGCGTAGGAAACTCTCAGCAAATGTTAGATGAGCCAACTAATACACTCACCAAGATCTTACTGGCAGTGTTTGGTCCCTCAAGTGATATGTGCTTTTGATGAGGAACAGCAACATTTAGCCCAATGAACCCATCTTGATGATAAAATTTTCGGCTGCTTTTGGGGACCACAGGTGCATTCCAGTGATGTTTGAAGAGGCCACTAACTAAAAACAAAAACAAAAAAATGTGCTGCCTGTATAGTCGTTTTGAACTGCTAGATAGATTTTTTTTTTCTGCAAGATCATTTCTATTTATGGAAGAAAGGTATCCTGGAGGACCAAGAATTTGAGGAGGTTGGCAGGAGTTGGGAAGATGTTAGAATCACAGATGCTTCTGATGAAGAGCTAATACCTTTGGCTCTTCTTCTTACTCCCAATTCACTCTTCTTCCAAAAATAAGTGTTCATTTCCTGTGAATTTTACAGAATAACTTAGGCTTATCAGGTGTAAAAGCCAGGCACATTAGAAAGCAAGTGTGATGCTCTTCTATAACCTGAGTAGTAAAAATAAATACCTCTGTGAAAATAACTTTGGCTCTCACTGCATATATTTTTAAAATGGGGCTTCCCAGCTTGCCTGCGTATTAGGGAATAATGAGGAGATTCACTTTTACTACACAAGGGTAATATTACAAGTTGTAAAGGTGGGTGTGCAGGTATGAGTTACATTAACGTGAAAAGACAATTATCTACATAATACTGAAATGTAATTGTTTCCCTCAATTGAGACAGAACAGCACATTACGTCAAGAGTCATGAGTACAAATTTTAAAATACTTTATGTCACATTGAATCTGGCAAACATCCACCCCAGCTGATATACTTCCAATTTTGATACTTAAGAGTATACCTGGTGCAAGCCTACTGACAGACTTTATGCACGATGTAGTAATGTGGAAAGACAGAACACTTCTATATTTAGTCTTTCACCTTCTATCATCTGGAAAATGCCCAAGTAGGCTATCTATATTTGACTGAAGATGTGTAGAGTAACCATTGCTGATAAGCCAGGATGCAGACAAGTCCAAAGAATGCTAAGGAGATTATTATTATTTAAAAAATATATTTATTTATTTTGTGAGAGAGAGGGAGACCGAGAGAGAGAGAGAGAGAGAGAGAGAGAGAGAGCGCGCAAGCGCACAAGTGGGGGGTAGGGGAAGAGAGAGAGAGACCGAGAGATTTCCAAGCAGGCTCTGTACTGTCAGCACAAAGCCTGATGTAGGACTTGAATTCAGAAACTGTAAGATCATGACCTGAGCCAAGATCAAGAGTTGGATGCTTCACTGTCTGAGTCAGTGGAAATTCCAAGAACCCTGGAAATTATTATTTTTTGAACACACCCTCTTCTAATGTAGTCTACTAGTATAATAGCAGTAAAATTTATAGATCAGATAAAACGTATCTCAGGCTTTTATTACCCACAGATAATAAAATGCTTAAACAGCACCAGTATAAAACTTTGGGACTTTTGTTCCAAATTGTGGGAACTGACAACGTAACCCAAGAGCAACAGCAGGCAATCAGGTTTCACGTTGTCTGAAAGAATCTCAGCTGGTTGGTGCAAAGCTTCAGCATTCTCTGAGACCAGTGACCAGTGAGGGAGGAGGTCAACTGCATGGATGTTCATGAATAGACATAAATCAGAATCCATATCTGAGAATTGAAGAATCTCAGAGGTCAACAAATTTACCTGTTACTTGCCTTTCTGGTTATGCTGGACCTGAGAGAATAGATAAGGGTCTGCAGATCAAGACAAGTTAGGAAGAACCTCTTGGCAGATCTGGGAGTATATCCAACAGCACTTCACAGCAACAATCCTCTGTGCACACATACTACCCTTGCTTCCTGGAAACCTTAGAAAATGAATCAATGAGGTTTCTAATGTGGTTTTAAAAGAGGCTCAAAGTCACTACTGCATTACAGCAGCTGCCAGGAATATTAGTGTTGAAGATTTGGATCTGAGGTCTATAAATCTTGTAGGTCAAGTACTCGCATCTGGAATTTTAGGCCACTAGTCCAGTGTCTAGAATTTTATGCCATTCATTTAACACATTTGGTAAGTGCAAGAATTTTAAAACACCATGTGGTCATTTAATTTTTAAAAAAATTCTGTAATCAAACTATCGTGATGATCCTGTGATGTAGCTGCTATCAATGTCCCCATTTTACAGATGAGGAAACTAAAGAATAGAAAAAATCCTGTATCTTGGTGTAGATCGTACATAACTTTGCAAGAATTCAAATCCAGACAGTGATATTCCAGAGTCTCTGATATCAAATACTCCCAAGCTACAAAATGGTCTGTCTCATGTCCCTTTCTTTCTGATATTTCCTCTTTTCAGGAGGTTTGGAGCTGGGTTTTGTGTGAGATTACTGAATGATCTCAGAAATGGTGCCAAGAAAGGGGAAAAAATCATCCTTTCCTTTTTCCATCTCATCAGCGAAGTATTAAAATAGGTAATTATAAGGGATATAGTTCTTTTGGATTTTTTATAATTGAAGTTTTGAGGGCTCAGCAGAAAGTTTTACCCGTCAGAGTTTTCAGGCTAATAATGATCAGGAACAACAACAAACACATGTTTTAAATAGGAAGTCTTAGGAAAGAGTGTTGTTGAAGTTTAGGGAGTGGGGCTCAATGGCTGTTCCATGAGAAACCCCACAGAGAGGCCACCCTGTGATGACACGATATCTGGACCTCTGTATTCTGGGAAAACAAGCCAAATTATATCATCACAAGAGGGCTCCAGTTTTTCATGAAAATGATGTAGCTAAGGATACTAATCCATTAATTTTCAATGAGAAATATAGTCACCCTGTGGACTGGAATACTTGCGTAAGTATGGCCAGCACATTCTCACCCTGTAGGCAGACCAATGCGGGAAACCAAATTATAATCAGAAGGCTGCTTGATTAGCATGGAGTTAGAGAAAGGACAGTAAGTGAGATGATTTTAGATTTAATGCTGTGAGACAAAAACAGCCTGATCTGTCCATCTCCACAGCAGGGATAGCCTTTCAAACAGCCATGCAATACTCAACATTTCACTGGTTTAAATTCCCTCTGCCCTCGTGGAGTGTGGAGAGGCACAGCCAACTTTTCTCCTGTGATTATGATTTTTGTATAATTATTCTGGGACTAATCTCTCTTCTATTGGACAAAGTTATCTTTTTTTTTCTAATGTGTTGCACATTTTTAGTTTAATTTGCTCAAGCCCAAAAAACCATCCTCTTTCTTTCACGTTATTTCTACTAACTGTTCTAATTTATCTTTGGACACCTGTTTAGAGAATAGTTGAAGTTGCAAGTATTTCCATGTATTATTAACTTTAGGATAAAACCTTAAAGGAGTATAATAGGAAAAGGATGATTTCTCATATCTGTACATTTTTCTTATTAAAAATTTTATAAAAATCAATAAATAAAGATTTGTTAAGGATATTTAAAAAACTGAGTGTATGTCCTCAATTGAGTATGTAGACTCAATTCACATTCTACTCATATTCCCATACAATTTTTTCTAACATGAGTCCATGGATCAGGAAAATTAACATCTCAGAAAGGTTATTTCAATGTTTTACAAGTTCCAAAATATCAAACAACTATTTACTCACATTTACTGAACTATTCTTATTGAAACAAGTAAAGTAATTCTGACTGTGGAAAGTTATTTTCATCAAGTAAAACCAGAATTAGGTAGGTAGGTAGGTAGGTAGGTAGGTATTTTTGTCAAACTTGAAAATTCATTTAGCCAGAATATCTCATTCTGCGTTAACTGAGTTAAAATAACTATATGTTATTACTGAGTCTTTGGCTTAATCGATTTGTTAACATTTATACCAACTGTATAAGAGATCTTATGTTTTTGACCATAATACAGTGCCTGAAACTTTCTTTAGCCTTGGTAAACACCCAAAGGAATGAGCACAGCTCTTAGATCCATTCTTCCTTTGGTGGAACACTGTTAGTAGGAGGTCTTTATTCTCAGATATGTAGCATTGCTGTCCATGACCTGTCCCACATGCACTGCCTTCTCTAATCTCACTTTTAGCTTCAGTGGATCTTTCCTGAACACTCTGATAGCTTCTTACCACATGGGCCTGTATGTTTGCTTTTTTGACTGACAGATTTCTTCAGGTCTAGGGGAGCAGGCCACCCTGAAAGTGCTGGATTTCTGGCACACTAATGGCAACCTGACTGAAATTCATCAGCAAATACCCCGCCTCCCCCAACTTCTATGGGACAACTGCATAGTTCATCTTTCAAGACACTTGAATGTTCCCAGAGGGGATGGAGGCCTGGTCCCAAAGCATCATTCACACACTAACATACCTTTCTTGGCTCCTCTGTCACCATTCCCTCAACTTGTGCTTCCTGAGACTGCCTCTCAGATAAAGTCTGCCCAAGTCTTTGTCACAGAGTCTACTTTCATGGGAACAGAAACAAAACAAAGCTCTCCACTTCTTACTTCCTATCGTGATGAACTTGTAGTGGTAAGTCAATTAACCACATTTTACTATTACACCTAGAGAATGAGTCTCTACCTAGGACACTAAGTGATATGTAACTGACCTTATGGCGATTCCCTATGACTAGAAAAGAAAACAGCATTCCCTTTTCCTGAAAACGCTCAGCTTTTGGTGATTTCTAATTTTGCTTATGGTTCAAGCAAAATTAGATAACTACTCTTTAGTGAGAATTCATATTTCTGAATTATTTATATTGCTTTTACAAAGAAACTTGATAATATATTTAAAAGTCAGTAACAATGCTGCTTGCCTTTGACCCATTAATTCCATCTTGGGGAACTTACTTAAAGGAAACTCCTGTTACAAAAGACCGTGTATTCTATAGATATGAAAATAGGCATTTCAGGACTGTTTACGATAACAACTGAAAAGAGGTTGAAAAAAAAATGTCTAACAATGATGAATGGCAGACTAGGTTACAATGCATTAACTAGTTGTAAAAGTATGTAGCCAGAAGAGAGGACACTAAAAAGCATGGTTTTGATGTGAAGGTAAATGAAAAAAAAAAAGGCTATAAAAAGCTATATTTGTGTTACAATTACCTGGTAACATTGACATTTGCATATGGACAATAGTTAGAATAGAAGTGGGTAAGGTTACCTATAGTCTATCAAAATGGCTCTTTTCTTTTCATCTAGTACTAAAACCAGATTGGAGAAGCAAAGAACAGTGTTGGAGCTCTAAATATTATGTTTCTAAATGCCTGCAGACACTTGGTCACAAATCAGTCCCTAGTTGTAAGTATAGCTTCAAAACAAAGGTTTGGTGTTTCCATCTGACTTTCTTCTCAGGAAAAGAATGAAATGCTCACCTGTCTTGAGTATGTTGCCTTTGGACAAGAACTCCAGGATTAGATAGTGTCAAACAATTTTGAACATTGTTAGACCTTTGTCTTTACTTTCTCCCCCAAAAAATAAAAATAGAGGGAATGGATAAAAGTGTCAGGGGCACCTGGGTGGCTCAGTTCATTATGTGTCCAACTTCAGCTCAGGTCATGGTCTCACAGTTTGCAAGTTCGAGCCCCACGTTGGGCTCTGTGCTGACAGCTCAGAGCCTGGAGCCTGCTTCAGATTCTGTGTCTCCCTCTCTCTCTGCTCCTCCTCTGCTTGCACTCTCTCTCTCTCTCTCTCTCTCTCTCTCAAAAATAAATAAACATTAAAAAAAAGAATATCACAACCATACCATCTACTTGGGAATCCTAGATTCAGAATGTTAGGATAAAAAGGCACCCTGAAAAGAAGAGGTGATTCCAAGGAGGTAAGTGGTTTGCTAGAATTAATTAGTGGTGGAGCCAGAGTCAGCTTTTTTTAACCATTAGTGTATGACTCAGTCAATTTGTTTATCTGTAAATGGAGTAATAGCTCATGCCCTACTTCAGGTCTTTGGCTCTTATAGGGATTAAATGAAAGGAAATTCATAAAATGGTTCTGCACATTGTGTACCTTGTCCATGATAAAGCAATGTTGCATTGAAAAGAAAATCAGGTGGTAATTGTAGTTGCCTGTGTTATAATCTGTACAGACCAAAGGCACACACTATTAGAGGGGGGGATAATTATCTGGTATATGAGATGCAGAATGTTTGACTGCTTTCATATTAGGTTCTGAAGAATGGGTGCCTTAGCCATGCCATGGTGGCCACCAGCTAGAAGTTACTGATGCATGGTTCTCTCTCCTCAGGCGTGATGGTGCCCATTCTTTGTACTTGCACCATCTGGGAATAACTCAAGCATAGAAGCGCTACAGGTGTCAACTTGAACTCTCTCTCTCCCCCACCCGCCCCGCCCGCCTCATTTTTCAGCCACACTGAACATGCTGTCTCCCCAAATACTTAACTCTATTCTCTCTAATGAGGTCCCTTCTCCTGGGCCCAGCCAAGGGACATCTCAGCCCGGGCTGTTAGAAGAATCCATGCTGAGTTCCCCTAAACCTGTACATGCTCTTCACAAACAAAGAGCGTCCTAAGAGCTGTATGGAAATACTAAAACAAATCTCTGCATATAGGAGATGTCCAACAAGTGCTGATTAAGAAAGGATAAAACTCTGTGTAAAGTAGCATAAGGTTCAAATTGTGAATAAGGACCTTAAACACTAAAAACAATATTATTCTCAAGCAGTACATATGTTATGAAAAAATATATGACACAGTAGAATAAACAACGGACTGGATATTTTAAGATATGGGTTGTATTCCTGGTTCTGCCACGAACTTAGTCTGTGACTGTGGACAGTTACTTGAACACTCTAGGCCCCTTTATAGAGTAAAGAGATTTTCTTAGATGACTCCTAATATCCCTTTTAGCTCTTAAGTTCTACAATTATATATAAATAGAATTAAAAATGAGGAAAGCTAATGTATATAACATATTTTCTTGATATGGAGGCCAAATGGATATCAAATTGGCTTCCGTTCAAAGAGAAAGGTACAACAATTAAACAAAAAGTTTGAGACACATGTCACTCAATACAAAATCACTCATAGTGAATATATCAACATAGATTTCAATAAATAAAGTTTCAGTTCCACTTCAGAAAATCAGAGTGCAATGAATAGTATATTTCTGCCAACTTTTTATTTAAGTGGGAGTCTTTCTTTATTCCTCTTTTTCCCTCTGCCTTCCCCATCTTTCTACAGAATAGTGTAGATTTTAAGAACACACATTCAGCCAGATTGAGGTAAAAGTCAAGGTCTGCTACTATCTGGCTGGATGACCTTAGAAAACTTTCTGTGTCTCATTAAAAATAATTATAATGATAGAACTTACCTTGAAGGGTAGCTGCAGAGATTAAATGGTGTTATATATAAAGCTCTTAAAATACTGGAAGGACTCAGTATGTGTTAACTCTTAAGAGTATAATTAATGTAGAGCATATTAATATCTATTTACCCTTTATAGGTGGGAGATCACATCTGGGGAAAAAGGATAAAGGATTTGATATACAAGCATAGTTAGTGTCCATAGGATATCCAGATAGCAATGTCAAGCAGGCAGTTCAAAACTACAAATGTAGTTCAGAGACAGATCCAGGCTGAAGGTTTATATTTGTCATGCTACCCACATAGGCAGAGATTTCATATCTAGAAATGGCTAACATTAGCTATGAACAAAAATGGTGTTGTGTGAGAAGAGATGAAGGTAAAAGAACAGGACTTTATCTTGACACCTATTCTTAAGGAACAGGTTGAGATAAATGAACCAGTGTAAGCCTCTGAGAGATTGTCCGCAGAACTGGAAAAGAAGAGAGCAATTCCATAAATGCCAGATTTTCACACAAGAGGTACTCCAACAGTCAAGTTATGTAGACTTGAATCCAGATAAAGGCTGAGAAAAAGCCATTGCATCCGACAATTCAAAGATTCTTGCTACCCTTTGAGAGAGCCGTGTTGGAGGGGATGATGAAAGAAGAAATTAGATTTCAGTAGGCTAAGGAATAAATGGGAGATGAAAAATACAAGGTAGGGAGTATAGATTTCTATCTCAATATGTAGTCAGGCAAATGGAGCTCTTAGCCTGATGGAGCTGAGAAGGAACATGAATACTCACAGGTATATATCAAGAGAGTCACGTATTTTTAAGACACAACTTAATATTTTGTGCATTCCATCTTGAAAACAATGATATGCAATAGAACTTTCACTGGAAAATAGCTTTACACTACCGTAATAACATACGGAATTTCAGAGGATTGAAATAGCCATTTGGTAAATATCAAACAGGCTATATATACTCTTAGCTTATTGTTACAGAATCAAGTCTATATGATACCAAACAAGTTAAGTGGGAAAAGTTAATTAGCCTATGTTTTGTCTGTATGGTGAAATAGCTGCTTTGCCTGATTTTCTCACTAAATTGACTCAATCGAACATTTGTGGTGGCACGATTTAGAGAAGGCCCCGGGTGTTTAAAGAGGGCATTCCTTGTCTCAATTGTACTACATGACTAGGCTTTGTTCATTCACAAAGGCAAGGCAAGATAAATATATGTGTACAAATATGCATATGTATTGTATATGTGTGTCTACATATATATCGACATGTGTATATATACGTATATATGCACACAAATATCTAAAACATGCACATATAATCTTACCTCAGTATTTAACACTTAGCTGATTTTTTTAAAGCTAACAATGTTATTATTTTTTTTTTAATCTAGCATTCTCAAGGTGAAACTTTGTGTATTCCATGTTATTTCTTCGGCTTAAGTCAGAGGAGAGGAGTCAAGTTAGAATTTATAAAGTTCATTCTATCTGAGAAGGTAGCAAGTGAAGGGAAGAAAGGAGGAAAATCCCAAGGACTATGGTTGTGGATAGGGTAAGAAAGAGAAAGAGAAATAAGAAATCTAGAGGGAGAATAAACAGATAAACAAACAAACAAACAAACAAAAAAGCATTGCTTCTGCAAATCACAAGGAAGCTCGGGGCAACCGAAGAGGTCCTTGCTGGTGAATTCAGTTCTTATCCTGGATATCTTTTCCAACTATCGAGGCAAATCATTTTGAGGAAGATTTCTGGGGTCATAGCTGAAATTTTCACATCGGCATTAGTTTAGATCTCCACATCTCTGACTCATGACCTCCTAAACAGAATATAATATTTGCTCACAGAAGAAGGAAGGCGAATTAATCTACTGGAAAACTTTTAAGTAGCTTCCAAGAAGAAACATTTTATCCACACTGCTTAAATAGGAGAAAAGGTTAAAATTAGCTCTAACAGAGCTCTGAATTGTCCAATAAATGCCATTGCAATTGCTCTAAAAAAAATAACCTTATGCCAAATAGGAAAGGTCAAATAACATAATATGAATACTATTATCAATGACTAATTCAATTTATGTCACCATTTTAGATATTTCAGCAAGAAAGAGCTATAATGATTATTGAGCATTTGTTATTGCTAACATTTTCAATGAAAAACCACTCGTTCTCAAAATAGATTTTGAAAATACGCATAATGTTGATGTCTGGCATGGTGTTGTCACAGGAAAATGCAGTAGTGTGAAAAATCCATAATGGAGGCAGACTCCTAGTTCACAGAAGTGTGAGAAGGTGCTAATGCATAAATATGAATTGGTCGCAGTGTTTTCTACTATTCCAGAAACTCTGACTCCAGATACATTTGTTTTAAAAGAGATGGTCTGCCCCATTTTGTGTTTACTCAAAAAGGAAAGGGAGAGAAATAAAATATGAAACTCCAAGAGCAAAATTTAAAGCACATCAAATTTGACCTAAGTGCTTACCTCTCTTCCCTTCTGTATTCACATACCCCTTCTTCTACTACCATTAGGTGCTTATTCTGGGTTTTGTTTTTTAAGGATTCTGCTCTTAACTAGGAGTCAATAAAGATACAGGCTAAGTAGCTGTTAAGATTCAGTCCCTCTAGAGTATCTGAATTTTAAACAATCCACAGATACTTACTGTGCACATCTTATGTGTGTAGCACTGTGGGGTTACAGAAGACCTAGGTATTGCTCAAGCATATTATCTTGGTTGGGTTTATAAGAAGAGATGGTAAAGAGAACAATAAAGATGATAGCTGATTAATTACTATTGATAGAATCACTGTCCTATATAGCATTATCTATGCTAAACAATTTAGTAATATGAAAGAATATAGCCTTCTAGTGAGAATTCTAGAATCTGGAGCCAGGTTACGTGGCTTCACCTCTTGGTTTTCCTCTGTACTAGCTCCATGATCTTGGGGAAATCCCTTAAACTACATGTGCTTTGGTTTTCATACATTTAACATGGGAAAATGATAGTACCTCCCTTAGAGACTTGTATTATATAGTATTACATATTAAATTCATATGTATATACTTATATAGTGTTTGCTGGGCTCCACATGTTATTCTAAGCATCAGTGTTATTGTTATAAATAGATGGTCATAATTGTATACCATTGTTTATTTTACTCCAGGGAACACACAATTGACGATTACATGCTAAACACATTATTGGCTTTCAAATAGATAAATTATGCTGGATGCTCTTCAACAATAAATATTGAATAATTACTTTGTCCAAAAACTTTTCAAGGTGCTGTTACATTGTAGTAATCCTTACAATATCCATGCCATCATGGAGCCTATATCCTAGTGGGGGAGGTAGATTAAACAGTTGTATAGTCAGATAATTTCAAGTAATACTGACTTCCCTGATGATAAAGGAATAATGAGTGGTGAAGATACCATTTTATTTTATTACTATTTTTTAAAAAAATTGGTTACCTTTTAGTTAACATACAGTTAGTTAACTGCTAACATACAGTGCAATATTGGTTTCCAGAGTAGAATTCATTGATTCATGACTTAGATACAACACCCAGTGCTCATCACAACAAGTACCCTCTTTAATGCCCGTCACCCATTTAACCCCCCACCTCCCTCCATCAACTCTCAGTTTGTTCTCTATCCTTAAAAGTCTCTTGTTGTATGTTTCCTTCTCTCCTCTCCCACCCTTCCCATATGTTTGTCTGTTTTATTTCTTAAATTCCACATATTAGTGAAATCCTATCATATTTGTCTTTCTCTGATGGACTTATTTCACTTAATAGTAATATACTCTAGCTCCATCTACATCCTTGCAAATGACAAGATTTCATTCTTTTTATCGTTGAGTAATAACTCCATTGTATATATGTGGTATAAATATATACATATTCTTTATCCATTTATCAGTCAGTGGACATTTGGGCTTTCTCCATAATTTGGCTATTGTTGATAATGCTGCTATAAACATTTGGATCCATCTACCCCTTCAAATCTGTAGTTTTGTATCCTTGGGGTAAATGAAGGTGCCATTTTATTATTATTTTTTAATTTTTTTAAAGAATTTTTGATGTCTATTTCTGAGAGAGAGAGAGAGAGAGAGAGAGTAAGAGGGGGAGAGGCAGAGACAGAGGGAGACACAGAGTCTGAAGCAGGCTCTAGGCTCTGAGCTGTCAGAACAGAGCCCAACGCAGGGCTCAAAGTCACCAATGGTGAGGATGTGGCCTGAGACAAAGTCGGACACTTACCCAACCGAGCATCTCAGACACCCCTGAAGGTGCCATTTTAAATAGCATTGTCAGAAATTTCCTTGAGGACTTGGTCTATGAGTAGAGCCTTGGGTTTGGTGAGGGAGAAAACAATGTGAATGCCTGGAGAATACACATTCCTCATAGGATGGTGAGTGCAAAGCCTTTAGACTGGGAGTTACTTAATGTGTTCAAGGAATAATGAGAAGTTCATTTTGTTTACTGAGCAAATGAAGGAGCAAAGGGCAGATGGGTGGGAAATGAGTATGAGATAGCTAGGGCATATCATAGAGAAGCAGGTGGACAAGGGTCTTATTATTAATACATCGACAAGTCATTGGAGGGTTATAAGCCTTGGTGTGGCATGATTCCATTTACATTTGGAAGCACTGGAGGGGTTTATGGGTAGGTTAGAGTCCAGAGTGGAGAGACGGACAATAGTATAGAGGAGGCTCTTGCAGTTCAAGTGAAAGCTGGGACATGGGGGTAGGAGTGGAGGAGAGAGCTGTTATGAGATTGGGACATAGAAAATAGAAAAGGAGATTTTCTGACCATGCATGCCTACAATTTCTGACCATGTTCATGGTGGCCCTCCCCCTATTTCTCCTGATAAATAAAGTACATAGCAAAGACAGTAAGGATGATGTTCCTGTAGGCTATAATTTATGAAAAATAGGAATAATTTACCAATGACTGTGTTATTGAAGACAGATTATGCATGACACATCATCCTTGCTCCCTCCACCTGTAGGAGCTGACGTGTTTGGGGAAGACCAAACCAGAGAGGTGAGATAGAGCTGGGTCTTTAATGAGTGGGTCAGGTTCTGACTCAGAACAGGGAGGATAAAGGCATTCCATTAATGGCCAGTTATGGAATATGGCCATTTATCAATACCCTTGGCTGATGCCTTAGGGAGGAATGAAAGGCAGTGAACTGCCACTTGGTAGACAGGAGTCTGTGTTCCCTCTCTCTAAGTAAATACACTTTGCTTTACCCCCTCACCAAACTCTCTAGGATAAGTATGCAGGAGGAAATATCTCGATAAGAAAATAATCCTCGTGCTCCTGCCAGTGGTGTTTGTCATTCCTTCCATCTCTCCCTGAGAGTTGTTTGCTGGGGAATGAACATGTCCCCAGCCCCTTTCAGGTTTAGCATGTTAACGTGAATATAAAAGATTCATCACATCTAATTAATATTATGAGGCTATCTGATAGGACCACAGCTGCCTTTTTATGCAGCGACACTAAATGAATTCTCTTCTTCATTGGAGTCCAGATGGCTAAAGAGGAAAGGCTGAAAACCATGTGAAAAACCTGCTGCCAGAATCCTAGAGATTGCAGAAAAAGTCCCTGACACTAAACCACATGGCAATGGAAGTCTTTTAGGTCAGTGACAAGACTGAACACGTTCTTCCTCACCAGGGGAAGGGGACACGGCTCAGCAGGTCTGAGTAGCTCAGGCAGCAGGAGTTGTCTGGGGTGAGGAAGCCAACCTAAAGCTTTTGTCCTGAAGGGAAGTAAATTTTCCAGCTGCTAACAGAAGAGCAGGTTGGTGACCTGACATTGCTACTCCCTGGACACTTTGCCCAGGCTATGCCCTTGCCTACAGTTTTTTCCACTACCAATATGTCTCTCTCCACTCTATGTGCTGAAATTTTACTTCTTCTTCAAAACTTTATCAGTTATGAATATAAGCAAGGTTCTTTATCACTGCTGACAAAAAGTAAAACAAAAGCAACAAAAATGGGTAGGGAAGGGGCGCCTGGGTGGCGCAGTCGGTTAGGCGTCCGACTTCAGCCAGGTCACGATCTCGCGGTCCGTGAGTTCGAGCCCCGCGTCGGGCTCTGGGCTGACGGCTCAGAGCCTGGAGCCTGTTTCCGATTCTGTGTCTCCCTCTCTCTCTGCCCCTCCCCCGTTCATGCTCTGTCTCTCTCTGTCCCAAAAATAAATAAACGTTGAAAAAAAAAATTAAAAAAATAAAAATGGGTAGGGAAAAATACATATAGACTTACATACTTAAAATACACAGGTTAAGGGGCACCTGGGTGGCTCAGTCGGTTAAGTATCCTACTCTTGATTTTGGCTCAAGTCATGATCTCATAGTCGTGAGATCAAGCCCCATGTCAGCCTCCTTGCTGGAGTCAGGAGGCTTGGGATTCTCTCTTTCTCAGGGTGCCTGGATGGCACAATTGGTTAAGCATCAACTTGGGCTCAGGTCATGATTTCATGGTTCATGGGTTTGAGGCCCACATTGGGCTCTTTGCTGACCGCTCAGAGCCTGGAGCCTACTTCAGATTTTGTTTCCTTCTCCCTCCCCCTCCCCTGCCTGCCCTCTGCCTCTGTCTCTTAAAAATAAATAAATGTGTTTTTTCTTAAAGAATATTCTCTCTCTCTCTCTCTCTCTCCCTCTCTCCCTCTCTCCCTTTCTCTCTCCCCTCTCTCTCCCCCCTTCTCCCCCCTCCTTCTCTCTCCCTCCCTCCCACTCTCTGCTCCTCGTCTGATTATACTCCCTGCTCTCTTAAATAAATAAGTAAATAAATAAGTCAGTAAGAAAATAAAATAAAATAAAATAAAATAAAATAAAATAAAATAAAAACCAGTTAGGTCCAAAGGTGGAAGCTCAGCTTCAAGCATGGCTAAGCTCAGTGTTTAAATGATGTCATCAACAGTAGGGATATGAGAGTAGATTCTAGACATAGAAACACTGTCAAGCAATAGGAAGATACTACTAGTCATACAGAAGAGGGAGGCAGCTTTCCATTGGGTCAAAGCCAGAGCGAGTCTCAGTGGTCTGATTGTCATGAATTATGTGTCTATACCTGAACTCAATATCATGGCCTGGAACATGGACTCTCGCACTGGTGCAGATCTTGCCCGCTGCTTACACATAACCAGATGGCGTCAGCACCACCAGATCATCACGGCTGAAACTGAGGGAGAGCAAGTCCCCTAAATAAAAATAAGATCATAAGACCCTTTTACGCAGAAGGGAAAAGTTGTTGCTGTATGGAGGGGGCAAAAAGCCACTACCACAGCCACCATCACCACCACCAAATCACCTACAAATGCCCACTAAAGAGGCTTCGTTCACATTTTCTTTCCTTCAGGAACTTTTTCCTGACATGTCAGCCAGAAGTGGAACCTTCCTCTCTAAATAAACTCAGTTAAGCACTTTTGTTTGTTTGTCTTGTAATATTTACTTGTGTGTGTGCCTTCTCTCTGTTATAATCCTCCATGAAAGGCCCTTTGTTGTATTTGCACCTGAATTGAACATAGACTATAGCACAGTGTGTTCCATACAGAAGGTGTGCTCTTAAGAAGGGATGATTATTGTGTTCACAGATTTTTTTTTGGATTTGAAGAGTTGGTTATACAATTTTTAGAAAATGACATAAGAGCCAATGATTACAGAGCCATGGAAATCAGTCATAAACAGGTTTTGTGGATTTCTCATACCATTAACACAGATTACTTACTGTCCTATTTAAGATTTTCATAGATCCTTATTTACCCATAATTTCATTTTCTAAAAATAATATTAACCAATATGTGTTTGATGCCTTATATGCATAGGACATGAAGAATGCAATTTTACTTTATAATCTCAATTGCCTATACAAAGCTAGGATCACAATCTCCATTTTATAGATTATGACTCTGAAGTGTAGAAAGATTAAAAAACTGAGCCCAACTGTGGAAACAGTTAGGTAGAGACCCGATCTGAATTTAGTTCTGACTAAAAAACAAAAACAAACAAACAGCGTGGTTTTTTTTTTAATCATCCCATAAATATCTTTTTTTTTTATGTGTTCACACTTATGTGTCCTGTTTCAATCACCTAGAAGTAAGATGATGATTTTCTAGATGATTATTGGAAGATGAAGGCATGGTTTTACCAGGTAATAATATATTTCCCTCCCTCCCTTCCTTTGTTATTATCTTAGAAGAATAAGTTGTGTAGCAGTCAACATTTAGAAAGATAGCATGGCAGTGGGGCTCTCTGCTTGGCTTCTTGGGGTGAACAGATTTAGGCTCAATCACTCATTCCACCACTGAAAATGGTATGATCTTGAACAAGATAGTAAACCGTTTTTTCTTTTTGAAAAAGTGGCTAAAATAATAGGACTTACTTTAAAGGGTTGCTATGAGAATTAAATGGAATACTTTACTAATGCAATTAGCCTTGAGCCTGGTACATAGAAAATACACAATAAAATGTGTGCTCTTGGTTACCATTTATTTTATGAAGTAAGTTTGATCTCCCAGACTTTATGATCTTTGAATTGTTTTAATAAGTTGACTATTTCCATAACTAAAAAGTAGAACTACTTGAAATCATCAAGCGATAATAGTCAAATAAAGGTTAATGATAATTATTGATGTGTACAGAGCATTAAATATATAAAACAATAAAAACAGAATCCTGTGGCAGAATCAGGATATCATAGAAATAGTCCAATGTTGTTATCCCATGGACTCAAAAACTCATAGGATCAGTTTCTAATGAGGTCAAGTCTATTTTATGTGCAAGAGGATAGGTCCAACTGCAAAGTGAAAATTAGCCACTGAAACTACTGAAATATTTTGTTTTTCATTTAGTTATTTTTTTTCTCACCTGAAAAATGTGAGAAAAATAAGAGGTATGATATTCATACAGGTCATTGTTATTTGTAACCATAAAAGTCCCTCGGCTCTGTGAAAGATCTCTTTTCTTTAGTTTGATCAGATCACTGGCTTGAAGGGTAAAGGACTATATAGTGACCCCCGAGTTCTGGGTCTGAACTGACCAGTAGGTAACATGAGAGAAAGGAAGATAAGGGATGGATCATATTTAACATCTGCAGAGTTAATGATAGTTCCTTCTTTCTGCAACCTGCTCTAACATCTCCCTCTCACCAATGTCCTATGGTTGCTAAGCAACCTCTCATAGAAGTAGTGGAGTGAATGAGATGTGTCAAATTCATTATTTTTGCCTTAAAGAGGCAGTGACTACGATGAGAGAAAAAGTAGTGTACTTTACCTCTGTTTGAGGTAGTGTTGACTGGAATAAAGAAACTTTACTCTTTCTCTCCGTCCCACACCTTTCTTACTTCCTGCTTTTAGATATGAAAGTCCTTGAGGTCCAGAAAGAACTGGAGGTAAAAGTATGTCTAACATAGAGAAAGAAGTAAAGAAAGAAAAAAAAGATGAAATTGAAAACTTTTAATTTTCATTCTTAATTTCCATTTCCAGTCATTCTGGAAGCAAGTTACAAAATCTCACTCAATCTTGGAATTCAGCAGAAGAAGAGCAGGAGGGAAATGAATGGTAGCTCTGCATATATTTCAAGGGGAGAAGAAATCCTAGCTTTTTCTATCCATTCATTACATGTTTCTGGGAATATCTGGTGTATTCGAAATGTGTGAGCTATGAATCTAAGATGAAATTATTTAGAGGCAGGCAGTGGTGACAGAATAAAGACCGAGGTGGCTCTTATGGACACAGCCTGTATTTCTGCACATAACTTTCTCCTACATATTATGTTGGGATTGGAATTTCTTATGTGTGATTTCTCCCACTGGAATGAATTTCTTTGGAGACTAGATTGGTCTGCATTTCTTTCCTTGACAGAACTCTGATGGACCTCTTTAGAATAAGGCCTGGCATCCTTCCTATGGAATACATAGATATACAAAATAAAATGGTAGTTAATAGCACTCATTTTGGAAGTATATGGAAGACATATATGATCTCTTTATACATGGAGACTAAGCGACAAGAATGATAACAAGAAGTAAGCTCATAGAGACAGAGGACACACTGGTGGTTGCCAGAGCAGGGGATGTGAGGGGCAGGGGAATTAGTAAAGGAGGTGAAAAAGGTGACTTAAAAAGAAGTAGTAAGCTATAAAAAATAATTAGGTAAAAATTAGTATCACATTTACAGTCAAAGTTGTATCTTCAGCTTTCTTTTGTGCTGTTGCTAGCTTGGAGGAGTGCATATTTTGAGAGATTGAATGAAAACAGAATAACAAAGACCACAAAAAAAAGCAGAATAAAATAATGGTTGATAGCACTCACTTTGAAAGTACACAAGTACGAAGTTATAGCTTAATTGCAATGTACTAGTCGTGAGGTCTTGGATGAAACATTTAAGCATGTTAACCCTTGGTTTTCTAATCCATAAAATGAGGACAGTAAAAATATTGTCTTCTGGGGTAGCTGTGGAGATTCAATGATATAATAATCCATCTAAAGTGCTCAGAAGATTGAACAACAGGGCGCCTGTGTGGCTCCATTGGTAAAGTGACCAACTCCTGAATTTTGGCTCAGGTCATGATCTCACAGATTTGTGATATCAAGTCCCTCATTAGGCTCTGAGTTATGAGCTGACAGCACAGAGCCTGCTTGGGATTCTCTCCCTCTGCCTCTTCCCCCACTCACATGCAGCATTCATGCTCTGTCTCTTAAAATAAATAAATAAATAAATAAATAAAGAGGAAAAAAAGAGTGAAGACAAAAATAAGTGTCAGATAGGTATGGTCTCAGTATAATTTTTATTTTTATTTATTTATTTTTTATTTTAGTTATTCCCAGTGCTCCTGCTTTGTTTGGAGGGTTTACTGTATGTGTTACTTCTGTGACAAAGCTAAGTATAATGTTAAAATAATAAAATCAAAAGTGAACATCTCCATTCAAGCACCGTCACCATCTCAACCACTACCCACCACCCCCCTGAATAAAAAGCCTTACATTTTTTAGAGTCCCCAAAGTTAATATTAGAAAAGAAATGCCTTTGTTTAAGTTCCATTGAATGTAAGAGTGTTTTCTGGGAGGATTTTGCCCTGCCGGGAATCCATATAGGATATTGATCAAGGGTGTGATCCAGTGTTCCTCTTCTCCTTCTCCACCTGACTCCAGTCCCCTGGTAGAGCCAGAGGGACATCAGTGGGTCACCTCATATTTAGACAATAATGCCAAAGAAATAATGTGACTGAAAAAAACATTAAGAGACTATTTCTGAAATGAGATGAATTCTACAAATTCCAAGTCTTTAGAAATTGATTGAATTTTCAATATAACAGGATCAGGTTGGGAAATCCTGTGGGTCTTGTAATACCTCCACTGTCACAAAGAAAAGTAGAACATTTCATTTCCACTCTCATGGTTTCACACAAACATTGAGTTTTATTTAAACTTTCATTTTCTCTGCAGCCCTGTTACTCATAAGCATGCTTAAGAAAGGCAGGTGTGCAGTAATTTATTGATAACTTTGGGAATGGAAAATTTTATAACTAAAATATTAAACAGTAAAGAGTATTTATTTGTACATGTATATAAATAATTCTTTGTGAGAAGATACCCAAATTAGGAAACTGGACTAAAATTTGGGTAATTTAGTTATATATC